>NC_057693.1:3781282-3793782 GCF_014466175.1 Vespula pensylvanica
TCATTCGTCGTTTGCATTCACGCACCGTCAGAGCTACTATTTCCTCCTAGTTCCTGCAAAGCGAATATCGACGAGTTAATTACGGACTACTGCGAACAATCCGTTCGTTTCCTCTAACTCGCAAAACTGATCGTACAGGTTCTTCGAAACTCAGTAACTTTGTTTATTTGCTTGCTTGCCTGCTTGCTTACTTGCTTGCTTGTTTGTTTGTTTCTTTATTCGTTCGTTCGTTCGTTCGTTAGTTCGTTCGTTCGTTCGTTTTGTTTATTTATTAATTTCTTTCTTTCTTTCTTTCTTTCTTTCTTTATTTCTTTCTTTTCTCTTTCTTTCGATCAAATTTTCTGATGCATCGTTATTCGTTCTAAATCAAATTATCGCTAGTTTCAAATGAACAGCTGATCGTTTATTGACAATCTATCATTCCAGTACCTTACCGATCGAATCATCCATGTTTCGAGATAAGGATCCGATAATGTAACGTTTCTCGAGATAAAGTGTGAGAAAAAGAGAGACAAGGATAGAGAAAAAAAGTGAGAGAAATAAAAAAGGAAGAAAAAGAATAAGTAGAAAGGTAGATAAGTAAAACGAATGAGATTTCTACCCTTACCGAAGTGGCACTCCCCTATCGAAAGGAGTCTCCTTGTTGTCGAGGAGACAAATGGAAAGGATTTAAGAAGCGAAAAAAAAATCTCCGATTAGTATACGCTCCCGCAAGAAAAAAAAAGATTGAAAATTCGTCGAAATAAAAATTCAAAAAAAATAAAAAAAATAAAAAAAATAAAAAGTTCGTGACGATCTCGTTCGCTCGTGTCGAGTTTAACACGTTGAATATCGTTGTGGGCCCATGTCGTACTTTCCATTCAGGAAACGTCGTCATTATTATTTTATGTAAAACGAAACGTGATCGTAAAATGCTTTCATAATATCGCCAGTCGATGAATAATTATCATTTATAATGTAATTTTCATTATAATAATTATATGTTTCGTATTTATGAAGCGTACTAAACGAATTACGTTATTACATCTTTCTCTCTATGCCAATTATTTCTTTTCCCTTTTTTTTTTTTCTTTCTTTCTTTCTTCTTTTCAGTTCTATAAATACCGCCACTCGTGAGATTTCCCTTTTCTTTCTTTCTTCTTTTTCTTTTTTTCTTTATAAACGTTTACATCGAATGCAATAATCGTAGGCCATCCATGGTCACGAGGCTTGAATAAAAAACAAAACGAAAAGTAAAAAAGAAGAGTCACGTTGAAAATAGCCCGGCATATCCAACGCGTTAAAGGAAAAACGTGGGAGCTTGTTAAACGCTCCGAGACGAGAACTCATGTTCGATGCACCCGCGTCGATGAACCGGAGAGACAGACTAAAGAAAAAAAAGAAAAAAAAAAAAGAAAAAAAGTAGAGAAAAAGAGGAAAAAAGTAAAATAATGGAGACGAAAGAAGAGAGGAAGAGAGAGAGAGAGAGAGAGAAAGAAAGAGAGAGAGAGAGAGAGAGAGAGAGAATAAATGCTTACTAGTGCTAGACGAGACGAAGCACTGACCGATATTCCAGAGAAAACTCCGAAAGAAGTCACCGAGTCTGACTTGTTCCTCTTTTCATGTTACAGCCATTCGAGTCTGTCGAAAAAGAGAAAAAGAAAGAAAGAAAGAAAGAAAAAGAAAAAATGAAACTAAGAAGAAAAGACATTCTTTTGGCTTCTCTTGTCTTCCTCTTTCATTTCGCGTTTTTCTTCTCGCTAGAAACTTCCTTCTATCTTCTCACGAATTCTCGTTTCCTCAACATCTGCCATTTCCACGAACTTATTTCCTTTTTCTATTTCCCCATATAACCACACATTTTTATTTCAAAATACTATACTCTCTTCCATCGCCGTGTAAGTAAGTAGTTAAATATTTTTCTTCTTAGAAATGACACCTACACGAACATACATCTACCTAAAATATTTAATACGTGTACGTACGTACTTCGGTTAACCTAACAAGATAATAAATAAATATATATATATATATAAATATATATATATATATTTTTCAACCTTTAATCCCTTATCTCCTATCTCGTACAACCACTTTGCACCCGTTACCCTTCGTCCTATTTCCTTGGACCCTCCTTTACCAGTCTCTCGGCTGCGCAAAATTGAATTTCGCGGGAGATATACGGAAAAAGAAGAGATGAGAAGAAAGGAGAAGAGAGAAAGGGACATTGTCGCAAATAAAACGTATATGTTCTCTCTCTTTCTCTGTCTCTTTTTTTCTTTCTTTTTTAGAATCTCTCTTCGTTGTGTTGCTTCTGATACGCGCCCGAGAGAGAAAGAGAGAGAGAGAGAGAGAGAGAGAGAGATAGCTCGGTCGATTTATTTTTACCGCTGGTGGAACCGGCATTGCACCAAAAGAGTTTTTTGTTCCCCCGTGAAAAGTGCGGCGCGAGGAAAAGGATAGAAAAAGTGGCGTTGCTTCTGCATACCGCGGTCGTTCTAAATGGAAATAAAAGAAAAAAGAAATAAAAAGAAAAAAGGGCGGGTTGGCGGGAGAGGAGCGGGAGAGAAAATGTTTTTCGCGCTGGTAAGGCCAGTCGAAAGTAGCTTGCACTGCTTACACTCTGGAGAAGAAAAAAAATTAAACGAGACTATACGTATATGACAAAAACAAAAAAGTAAAAAGAAATTAAAAAAAAAACGCACGCACGCACATATATATATATATATACACACACCATACACATACAGATTAAATCGAGAGAATATTTGTTAATATATTTCCACTTCTCATTCTTCATTTTTATATAATTATACCTTGCAACTTATTCTTAAAAAAAGGATTGAAATTTTTTATGAGACTTTGCGAGAGCACGTGGTACGACTCTTGAAAAATTAACGACCGTTTCGAGTCAGAAATAATGCCGTCCGTTCGAAAATTTACGAGCAGTACCGTAAATTATTCTGATCGATGCACCGCCACCATTTCCACCGTAGCGATACGCGCGCATACTTGCCCATGTAAATTATGCGCCCTCCTCTCTCTCTCTCTCTCTCTCTCTCATTCTCTCATTCTCTCATTCTCTTTCACCCTCTCTCTCTCTCTCTCTCTCTATCTATCTATCTATCTCTCGCTTTCTCGTAAAATCGCTACACGGCAATGGTGGTCTTCTGTAGAATTGACTCGAGAATGCTCGAGTTTCCGGGTTGGTAGCGTGTGTACAGATAATTGGATGTCGAGAGTCACCGAAGAAATGGAAGAGATTCTGATGTAAATGGGGCTGATTTTCCTGTTGCTCTGTTACGACCCTACTTTCCTTCTCCTCCTCCTCTTCCTCCACCCCTTTGTCCACCCAACCACCCAACGTAGTTGGTCTGGACTATCGTCTCAACATAGTCCCTTGGATTAATGAAACGAGACTTATGTTTCTCTTTTTTTCAACGAAATTGTCGAGCCGTACGATCGTTGCCAATTTGATAAAATTACTACTAAGGTCTTGTCCTTGATTATTTAGGAATTCTAATAATAGATACGATTGGATGAATCTCGAAAAAATACGAACGAATTTCATAGTTACATTCGTTTTTCTCTCATGGATGAGAATTTTTTAAATTGCCTTTGAGATTTCTCTAGGATATGATTTTTAATAAAAACTATTCTATTCTCGAGATATAAGAGAAATATTGTTTTCTATTTATTCGAACGAGTATTTTTGTTTGATATTTCCTTAATATTCCAAACAAATTTTTGATCGTTATGTTTAACGAAATATAATTCTACGTGATACAACTAACGTCAACAAATGACTCAACGTTTAATTATTTATACTAAATATCAAAATATTTATGTACATATACTGATCAAAACATATATATATATATATATGTATAATAATTATTTACATATTTCATGAAATACTCGCAATTAATTAATAAAAATACTGAACGAATAAATAGAACTGTATAGGAAATAAAAAATTCTCTTTCTTGTCGTTGCTCTTATTTTTTTTTTTTTTCTTTTTTCTTCTAATTCTTAAACAATTTCGTATTAATCGAATCATAAAAAGCAACGGACCAGAAAAGTAGACATATAAGTAACGTCATTTACATTTCGAAATAAACGTCAATAGAACGTTCTTTGTTGTTTAGCCCCTCGAACGAATTCAATCACGATTACTCTTCACGCTTTACCTCCTTAAACATATCGATAAATCTTTAGCAAATTTATAAATAAGTAATGAAACTGTAAAATGAAGTACCATTTTCACGACACTCAAAGTACATCGTTTCAATAGCGATTATAAGATGGCAACAGGTACCATATACACACGCTCACATTTACACACACCCATATATTTAAGCTATTTCTAGAAGTACAAAGAACTCTTGCCCGTTTTGTATTCACCCACGAGATGACGGTCAAAGAATTTCTCTTTTCAAGGTCCCTCGACGTTGGTTGGAACGCAATGACGTGGAAATTAATGTTTTCGTAACTAACATCGACTTGTTGTCATTTTTGTTATTTTCCCCTCTCTCTCTCTCTCTCTCTCTTTCTCTTTCTCTTTCTACGTCATTCCATAAACTAATTTTCTCCCAAAACTCGTCTCAAACTTTCTGCTGTTGGCACTGCAGAAAAGAAAACAAAAAACAACAAAATAAATTTTACGATAGATATTACTACGTTAAAAGAAACTTAATCAACAAGATATTCCGAACGTGCATTTATCTGAAATTATATTATCTATTATTTACTTTGCATACTACAAATTCACAAACGATCCGAACGGAACTACCTGTTAATTATGAATACGAAAATAAGATCTTGGCTTTATATATTAATATATATATACATATATTAACCTTAACAATCGTAGACATTACAAAGTTTCAACAACTTCAATATTGCATCAAGAATACCACTTAGGTTGTAAGAGAAGCCTATAATAAGATCAAGAAACTAGAACAATGTACGGACGAGCGAGGCGCAAAGATGCTTAATGCAACCGAATGGACCGAAATATGAGGTTATTGCGTTACGCGCTCTCACCTAACCGAGATAGGGAATAATAGGAAGTGATGTGTGCGTCGTACGCTGGCTGTTCGATAACTGAATGAAAAATTATCACAACATCCCATCGTAATTCACGTCCTTTCTATCTCTGATCTCTCTTTGTTTGTTTATTTCTCTCTCCCTCTCTCTCTCTCTCTCTCTCTCTCTCCCCTCCTCTCTCCCTCTCTCGTGATTATTGATCGAACGCGAGTTTCACGAATATTAAACGCGCAGAGTTTCACATGATCGATAAATACAATTCGATATGATCGATCTTTTCCTAAGCATTTAATAGAAATGAAATTTGTTTTATATTAAAATTATGTTCTGTATAAAAATATTAAATTTTATATTAAAAGGATATTTCAATTCTTGAATTTCTTTCTCAAAACGTTTTTCAATCCGATAAACGTTACCATAATGGAACGGTAAGTTTTATCGTTTGAGAAAAGGAAAAAAGATAAAAAAAGAATCTCACACGCACACATTTTTAATTGGATATTTCTCTCGGTAGTACTTCGCCCTTTCTTTCATTCATTATTCACGTTGTGTCGAATCGATCGTTTCTTACTTCGTGTTGAAATACTATGAAAACGCGAATATAAAGCCGACGCTTTTTTTCTCCAACCGGTGCCAATATCCGTTGAGAGCGATAAGAAAAGTGCGATAATTATGCAATTTATTTTTACTTCGTTGGAAAGTCACAGTTTTAATTTAAGATACTAATTAGCTCTCTGTGCATCTCTATATTTAAAACGATTATTAACGTGTTTCTCGCTGCGTATAAAAAAAAAAAAAAAAAGAAAGAAAGAAAAGAAAAAAAAAACCTTAGTTGATGAAGGATGAACAGAAAAGGAAGAGATAAATAAAAAAAAAAAAAAAAAAAAAAGAAAGAAAAAAAGAAAAAGAAAAAAGAAAGAAAAAATTGTTCATTAGCATTAATCGAGTATACACCGCGCATAAAAGCACACTAAAATCGACTTCCTCTCAACATCCTAATCCACGAGGCGTACTCATAAAACGCATTTAGAACACTATCTTCGATTCTCCTGGCGCTAAGCTTATAAATACATCGTAGACTATAAACAAACGTTCGAAATCGAAATGTCAAGTTCAGCTGTGTGAAACACAGTGACCTTTCAACCGTATATTTTGTACTACTTTCCACAAATTTTTTAACATTTTTCTCCTACTAACTAAAGTACCATCGACGTATAACAAAGAGTATGTGCACTTGTTATATTATTGTACAGTTATAGCAAAACTATTTCAAATATCAAGCTATAGGTAAAAATTTAAGTAATCCTCAAGAGACACGATATACATACACACACACACATATATATAAAAGATGAAAATAGAAAAAAAGAGTTAACTTTAATGGGACATTTACAAGGGTAATACGTATCGACGATCCTTCATGACGATCTCTCTACGAGAAACATAAGTTTCGAAAGTAAAACGGGTCGCTGTTAAAGAGAAAGGTCACGCCCGACGTTAAGTGCAATTGTATACTTATGCATCTTTATATTTTATGTAGTCATACTAGAAGAGTTTGGAATAATTTTTAAATTATACTTCAACTGAAAAATCGTTCTACGCCCGATTCATTGCATTTTATGATTGTGAAAAAAAAAAAGAAAAAATATAAATAAATATTACATACGTATATACATCCTTTTAACAATCATCACTTTAATT
The DNA here is from genome assembly GCF_014466175.1 of Vespula pensylvanica. Classification (NCBI taxonomy): domain Eukaryota; kingdom Metazoa; phylum Arthropoda; class Insecta; order Hymenoptera; family Vespidae; genus Vespula; species Vespula pensylvanica. The sequence continues at coordinate 3,788,012 of NC_057693.1, forward strand.
TGCAGATTTGTTTGGCACAAACAACAAGTTGATCATTGTTAAAAATATTGGTTAAACCAATATGTAAATATTGGTTAAACCAAATGTAACTTTGATATAAAACAATTATTCGTATAAAAAAAATAATTTCACTATTATTCAAAGAGTTATGTACAGATTTACATATACGTAACGAAAAATACGATTTACATATACAAACGATAGGATATATATATATATACACATAGATATATTTACTTCTACCCGGTGAAACGCAAAATATAATATACATAGATTCTCGTTACATCGTTACAGTATATGAATCGAATGACGGTCATACATATATACAAAATTTAAATTGGCTTCTTCGTTTCTTTTTTTTTTTTCTTTTTTTTTTTTTTAACACGATAGCATGATACGACTCTGTGCGGTTTAGTTTAGCGTTGCTTGGTGCAGTGAACGCAAGCTTTACCGCACCGCTTCGTTAGCAGGAAACACGACTACCCACTGAATCGTTTCTACTAATGCATACTTGTCGACGAGTTACTGCAGTTTAGTTACACGTTTGACAAAGTCGAATATATCATATTGAAATAGTTTCCTCACGGAGGCTCTCCCTTTAAACTTATTCCCTTTTATAACAATAGTATCTAATCGATATTACGATAATTGATATCTATCTTTCATCCCTCTTCTCCTTTATCCATTTTTCTTTCGAATTTTATCCAAACTTGAAACACGTATTAAAGTATTAAATCTTACATTACACCAAGCGTCTAAATTTGTTCATCCGTTGAGAGTATAGCGGAAGAAAAATTTTTCATGGAAAGCAAAAGAAAATATAAAAAATAAAAAAAAAATAAAAAAAATAAAAAAATAAAAGAAAAAAGAAACGGAAAGAAAAGAAAAAGAAGGAAAGATCGATAAAATGAAAAATCTATTAGGCGCATATGATGTAATAAAATTCCGTTTAGAAGGACGGTTCTCGACTGACACTGTAACGTAAGAATGTCGTGCGATATCGGGCCATATCGGAAACGGTATACGGCACATAGACCATCCATTTTATATCCGATCGATTGGATTATGTCCCAAGGTTTGATCGAGCGTGCTCTCGCTAGTCCGATTTTTTTTTACGTTCTTTTTTTTTTTCATCTTTCTTAAGATGGATAATATCGAAGAGGAATATCGTTTATTCTACGAGCTGCGACGACAACGTTGCTATTTTATCGACAAAAATAAAAACAAACAAAAAAGAAAAGACCTTGTTTGTTCTCTCTGTTTCTCTGTGCGTGTATGCGTTAAATATATTTGACAAAAAGTATGCATGGGAAATGTATTGCTATAGATCATCGTCTTAATCTTGAAAATCACGTTCGAATTCGATTACGTCATTCGGCACGTGCCACTTTGTATAAACCCTAGTTCCTTACGAAAGTATATAAACATATAAGCAACGATTCGATTAAATCTCTTCGTCGAATATATATATATATATATATGTGTGTGTATGTGTATATATATATATATATATATATATATATATATATATATTTACCGATACGCGAATTTCGATCGATGATCGAGCTGCGATCCTCCATCGCCGAGTATACGCTTCTTCAACGCCTTCGGTTCACGAGTGCCACCATCTCGATATGCCTAACGTAAATAAACGAAAAAGAGTGCACCGAGGTGATTTTTCTTGGCTCCTTGCCGAATCACCAATCTCGTATCCGTTGACGAGATAAAAGCAAGAAGCAACGTATGCTTCAGAAATTTTCTTTCGTCGTTCAACGACTTACAAGTCGTTCGAATCTTTACTTAGAAAATGGTTATTCGAGGAACAAGTATTATTATTAGTAACTAATTCTGTTACTCATTCTGTTATCACAATTATATATTTTTCACGACGATTTAATAACATTTCTACGTTAACGTAATCGTATAAATTACAACTGGTTTGGATACTCCCTTTTTACACGGTGGATGCGTAAGTGCAAAAATAAACGAAAGAAAGAAAAATATCGCATATTAAAATTAAAAAAAAAAAAAAAGAGTCGTATATCAAAGTTAACTTACAAATGTATAAAACTTGTATTAAACTAAACGTAAAACTATATAAAAAAGTAATTTAGAATATAGAAATGTATTCGCTCAAAACGTTTTATTTGATAAACGTATAAAAGAGAAATTAAAATGTTTCGAGTAAAATGAAAGACTGAAAAAGAATATATAAAGTACGTACGATTTTCGCGACATTTTTTCTTGAATTAATTAGTGTGAGCTTTTTTTTTTTTTTTTTGCAAACCGTGCGAATGAGTAAGTAAAATGTATTAAGAAAACAATATCGCGTAAAAGTATAAACAGTTTTGTACATCTTTGAATTTTTCTAATTTCATCGTACTTTCGTTGTACCCAATCGAATTTCGAACAAATGATCGATAATTTACAGATCAATTGATAAATTTATCTTTCGAGGTTCGATCGTATCGATTAAAATATGTCTGCTTCTCACACTGCTCGACCGAATCAATGTTCATTTAAATATTCAACGATATCGCCTAACTTCGTCGGCTGACGACTAACTCGATGCGAAAAGAAACGTCGATAAAATTAAACGCGACGTAGCCGAGTACGATTTATTTTATCGAACGTTTTAAGTATAATCGGGTGTATGGTGTGTGTGTGTGTACGCATAAAATAAATCCGTAATATTACACAATATATCATATTACTGTCTGTAATTAAAATAAATGCAGATAATATAATACCAATGGTATTCAATATTTTTCGATCGCTTTTGAATCCTTGATAAGCAATAATTACAAATATAATTTCTCATAAATAATTGATCTTTCAAAATGATCCCGAATAATAAAAAATGAAGCTCTATTTCTCTTTAAATTGCCAAATAAAATTTAGAACGAAACCATTTTTCACTTTAGTTATCAACAATACCACGTAACAAAATATTACGTAAAATATACTTTTTCGGATCACTCTACGATTATTAAACAATATCGATGCTCGCTCTGTAAATTTGAACGATAAAAAATGACACTCGCCATAATGGAAATTTCCATTGAAATATTCATAAAACTACTTGTCGATAGGTTTCCACCTAATTGTCCCATTTATTTAATTGAAATTATCATAACTTGTGTATATACATACGTACATGGTGTCCGTATATATATATATATATGTACACATATCTATATACATACATTCATAAATTGTTTAAACGAAGTCTCCTGTCAGACAGTAATTATAACCTTAATGATTGGAAGTAACAAACATCGGTTAATCGATGTGCTTTCAGAACTTTTAATCTACGACATCGATGTCCTCGTTGTTTACCACGTACACACTTTTAATTCTAATCAGTATGCAGGAGGTACGCGCACGCGCACATATATACATATATACATACATATATATACACACACAAGCAGTTTTAAGAATGTACGTACCTAAGTGCATACAGTTATGGACTTGCGCGCAATCATATGCGCTCGGAACTGCCTTGGGGCGCGTGTGTACGTGACCTCATTTGGCTAGCTTATTAAGACCTCGTAATAAGGTCATCTCTCAGTGTGAATACAAGACGTGCTCGAGACGAACTTTCGTGATACCTTTTTTCTTTCTTTTTTTTTTTGTATTTTCTTCTCCTTCTTCATCATCATCATCTTCTTCTTCTTCTTCTTCTTCTTCTTGTACTTTTTTTTTCGTTTTTTTTTTTTTTATTTTTTCTTTTTATCGTTTCTCTTTCTCATACGACACGCGAAACAAAGCTACGCTTTTCTCCTCTTTTACAAGCACTCTATTCACTCCTTCAACAATTCGTTTCCGTTTATTCGAACAAATTTCGTCTATACAAAAAGTTCTCACTCGATAAGTAAAAAGTTGAAATTATTTAAGACGCGTTGTCACGCAAATATGTAATTATAACAAAGTTCAAGTCTAGACGATAAAAAAGAAAAGATAAAGTCCTACGATTATTTTCTTCGTGAATCAAATTTTATCTCGTGCCTTTGTTAATACATATACGATGCGAAATCTATGTAAGTTTATAGTGTCGTTGCTTATCCAAAACTATGCATTTCAAGTATGACTCGTTACGTTACGTGGAAACAAATCACAGGAGATGCATCAACGTTGCATCGCATATCTGAATTAATGTGCATAACGCATATATGTAGTTCGTCGTTACGTTCGTTTATTCGTACGTACGTACGTCGTATGTACGTACATTAAACGTGCCAATTCTGGGTTGCGAATAAATAATGGCTGCTGGTAAAGAGAAGAATCTAAGAGAACTAGAAATCTCGTATTCGTGTTGAAAAAGATAATTAGTGAAAAATCTCCCCGCCTCCCAAAAAAAAAAAAACTACAAAAAAAGGAAGAAGAATTAGAGATAAAAGAGCTAACGTTTTTTAATCTATTCTTGTTTTCTTTTTCCTTTTTTTAGTTTCTCTTCGATTTTCTTTATTTTTCGTAGAAAAATATTTCTTTTTTTCTTTTCCTTTTCTTTTCTTCTTCTTCTTCTTCTTCTTCTTCTTCTACGTTTTCTTCGTCATCTTATTTTCTCCTTCGGAACGGAAACACTAAAACGAACATTTTTCGTTATAAAGAAAGTTAGTTGTAACTTGTGTAAATATTAGATACCCTGCGGGATATGAAAATCTAAAATGGATTTCAATCGTATAATGGAATAACGCATTTCGTAGACAACCCCAAGAGAAAAGCATTGCTGTCATTTTTATGGAAACTGACATTGATACGCGAGAATAGAGAGAGAGAGAGAGGGGAGAGAGAGAGAGAGAGAGAGAGAGAGAATACACATGAGTTAGAAACACATAGATCGATCGAAGATGCGCTCGTCGCTCTTACTCATTGGATACAACGTAATCCTTCTACGCCAATCACAAGCAAAAACTTAAACGTAAACTTGCTTGGAACTTTGTTTATCCATGAGATTGATTGATCGACCCAGTAGTTAAGCTAAGTCTGGCATTTAAATCTTATCTATAATACGAATTTTAATAAGGAAAAAGAGAAGATATATTGTTTTGTTCCTTTTTGTTTTCTATTAATCACAGCAGGCGATAATTAAAAGAAAATATATCTATGTTCATAAAAAATAATCAAAGAAAAGAAATATATATATATATACACTAAATTATCAAAAATATTACATTGTACATACTCGTTAATAATCTTTTGACAAAAAGTATAAAAGTACGAAATAAAATAAATGATATAAAAAGGCGAATAAAAAATTTCTGATTCGAATTTTATAAATGATAAGATAGTACACGATAATATTGTATATTACATTTAATATAATTACATGAGCCACTACTTAAGGTATATTTGTTCGCGAAATAAACTATATTTGTATTTCTGAAATTTTTATAAAAATCTACAAGCTATGTAATTAATATTGCCTGAAATGTTCGTTTCGTTTGTAGAACGCTACGAGTAACATAGTCAATACTGAAAACGTCTGGTAGTAGAACGATAAAAACTGAACATCATATTTCTCATTAAAAGGAAACATGATATTTCTTGTACGATGATTAAGTTTGCTGAAACATGTAAATTTGTTTGACCGAAGAAAAACATTTTTAATATGATTAATCGTAATTAAAGTCATTACGTGTTGATATGTTAAAAGATGAATAGAAAAAAATGTCAGAGGAGAGAAGAGGAAAGTGATCTCCGTGTAATCTAACATTATCTTAGTTAAATAAATAAATAAACTAAGGAATGGTAGATCAAGTGAGTAA
>NC_057693.1:3798782-3828782 GCF_014466175.1 Vespula pensylvanica
AGATAATAAAAAAAAAAAAAAAAAAAAAAAGAAAATTATAAAAGATAATAAAGAAACTAAACCTTGAATTCTAAATAAAATTATATCGAAGCATATGAACTACTGTTCTAAGTCATGACTTTTTTTATCGTTTCTATTTATACAAAGAAAAGAAAAAGAAAATCAAAGATCTTATATCGGATTGTAACGTGTTAGATTGACAAAGATCTCATTGGTAAAAATAAATATATATGGTGTATCGTCTGTAATGTCCCCTATTCACGTCGCGATTTCTCTTCGATGTAACATCGGTGAAAGATCACCGGAGGTCGTGTCCTTTTCCTTTTCGATCTTACGAAACAACAACGACAATAACAATGACAACCACGAGGACGAGGACGAGGACGAGGACGAGGACGACGACGTCCCGAGTTATCCATTGCCAGGAAATTAAATTGCCTGGCGATTTATTCACAAAATTAACTCCCACGATTTATACGTCAGAAAAGATATAAGCTTTGTCTTAAAGGCTTAAGGTTATCACACGGTGGTAGCGACCTTTGTATAGTTGTATAGGTCAAACCGAAAGAGTTCATAGCCTTCTGATAAGATAACACGAAGAAAATCTTCAATCCTTTTTCTTTTTAGCACAAAGTTATATTATCGTCATCGAGATTATGTTAAGTTGTTACGATCGTATGTATACATATTTTTTTTCTCTCTTTCTGCAACACCCACGTATATTACAGCTGTATAGTATGGGTGTATATATATATATATATGTATGCATATTAAAAATACAAAAAATAAGAGAGATACAAGAGATAAGAGACTTTTCGTGTATTAACTTATCTCTCAATCTCTTTATCTTTCTCTCACATAAACTAACGACATTAGATAACGTATTAAACCAATTTACATTTAGTCGAAGTTTTTCATTCCTAGAATTACCAATGCAAACATTTTACAAAGACAGAAAACGAAATGTAAGTAATGCAACTTGTGCTCGCGACCAAATCTTACTTTCTTATATATCTCTCCTTCTTAATTCTTGTATTCTATTAATCATTCCGCAGCTGGTGCGGTCAAAGAAGCGACAAGTAAAAAAGAGACGCATAAGAAAAATCGGTCTCCATCGCGTAGCTGGAATTTTTATTAAAGGATATTACCTTTTTAAAGCTCGGTTATTCTCTGGGGACTCAGTAATATGACGGAGACGGATAAAGAAAGACCTACGATAGAAGAGAAAGAAAAAAAGAAAAAAGAAAGGACCAATAAAAAAAAAAACAAGTGGAAGAATAAAAACGTCTTGGAACGTTATAGCCACTCTAGAAACTCTGAAATAGTTAACCCTTAACGTTAACCCTAAAACGACGAGCATCCTCGTTCGACGGTGAAATTTCATTCCGTTTATCGTCGTCGTCCACTAACCTCGAGCGTTTCCTAACTCCATCGAATCATCATTTATTAACCGTAAAAGAAAAAGAAAAAAAAAATAATGATCCGAAAATCCTCTAAAATCTATCAATGAGAAAAATTCATAAAGATTGTAACCAATGAAGGATTTACGAACAAATGGTAGCCTTGAGTCTCGTAAAACGGGGATACAGGGATATCGTCGTTCCCCATACGACAATATAAATTTATATTATATATATATATATATATATATATATATATATATATATAAAATTAATTTAATGTCTGCTGAACGATATATAAAATATGTACTTCCATATTTGGTCTATATTACGATCGAATTTGCACAATGTGTGTATTTCTCACTTCATCATTTGCATGAATCTTCCAAACGAGAGAATATTACTTTAACGCGATTTAAATTGATTTGTTTTAATGCGGAGGATTAAAAGATTTGTGACCTCTCGGGTCGCATCCTTCAAAGCTAAATCTCCTTCAGTGATCGAAACTCTCATGTATTTTAAAGGTTTTGAAACAAATGGAATTAATCGATCGTTTCGATTGAAAGTAAATAATATAAAATAATGTATGTATATATATATATATATATGAGATAAATAAATAAATAAATAAATAAATCTATGATAGTTTATGGTTCAGATAAGACCGTATTCGTTGTTTAATCGATCGTCTTCGTATACCATTACGTCGAATAAAAATCGGAGAAGCGACTGAACGCTAACGTATCGATCCAAACGAAAATATAGGTTCTACTCTCTCGACTTGATACGTAGTAACTACTTGTCTCTATAAAATTTACAATACTCGACGAAGGTGAATCGTTCGAATCCCCTCTTTCCCGTCTTATCTTATTTATGATACATAGGTAAATGAGAAAAAGAAAGAGCGAGAGAAAGAGAAAAGAAAAGAAATAAAAAAAAGAAACATTTCTTACGATAATATACCATTCCCTTCTCCTTGTTATTAGAATTTTATTTGAGAAAGAGGGAGAAGAGACAGAGAAAGAAAGAAAGAGAGAGAGAGAGAGAGAGAGAGAGAGAGAGAGACTTGTATTTTGCGTGAGAGTCAGACCAGCTTTAATTGGATTCGATTATTAAACAGCAACGACCTCGTGGTAGCTGAATACAAATCGATACTTACACACGTATATGTGAATTGTATACGTGCATTCAGGCGCGTGTACGAGTGTAGAACTATGTAGATTAATTTCGACGATGACGATGTTGATATTTTCATATGACATTCGCGTTCATTATTACATATATACATATACATACATATATATATATATATATATATATATATACACGCACATGTAACACGCATATACACTTGTACAAACGCACACATTGTATATCTTTTTATTCTTAATAACCCTAACGAGGGTAAAAAAATACAAAAAAGAAAATAATAATAATACAAATAATAAAAAAGAGAAGATTAGCAAAATTATCAGAATTGACACTGAAATATCCAAACGCTATGGAGAAAAACTCTTGTGCATTTTATCCGAGAAAGCCAAGTCCTTTCCCCTCCCTCCCTCTCTCTCTCTCTCTCTCTTTCTCTCTCTCTCTCCCTCTTCATCCCTCTTTCTCTCACTCTGAAACGAACGAAGCCGGTAAGAGGGCCGATTATCCCTCGTCACGATTGGATTTGCGGTCAAACGATGAAAGCCCATTCCGCTTCAGTCTACCCCCTCTCTCCCTCTTCACTTCATCCCTCCTATCGAAGGGTTGTGGGACGACCAGATAGAAGAGATCGGATACGAACCGACTCGTCGACTTCCGTTACGCACACACGATTTAACTTGATGCTTCCGTTAAGGCGATTCAAAGTATCGAATCGATTTCCTCTCTTTTTCGTTCTCCTCTTTCTCTTTTTCTCTCTCTCTATTTTTCGCACGTACAAGTTTACTTTTTTTTTTCATCCGTCTCTTTTTCTAGGATAGACAAATTGTGTACGAAGATAAAAACGAATGTAATATTTTTCTGGGATTTGCCTGCAACGATATTACGTTCTCGACTACGGTCGTTTCATTTATCTATTAAATTGGCAGAAACTTTAAAGGCGCGTTTATGTTTTATAGATACGAAAGAAGTATATATAATATTTAAAACGATAAGATATATATATATATATATATATATATATATATATATATACATATATATGAGAGAGAGAGAGAGAGAGAGAGAGAGAGAGAGAGAGAGAGAGAGAGATAAGAAAAATATGAAAAAATATCAAACATATTCCTACTTTGATTTTATGATTAATTATAATATACTTCTGCTTATTATCGTCCTTCGAAATTTAATGGAAAATGTGGAGATGAACGGGCTGAGGAATTCAAGCATGCATGCATGCGTGCATGGATGCATACATATACATATACATATATACATACATATATACATACATATATACATACATACTATATTATGTACTACGTATATCTCTACTTATTAACGATGCACAGGACACACTGTAGATATATAAACTATACTTGCGAGCTACTAGAAACGATACCACCGACGAGTAACCTCCTGGCTATTCTTATAACACCACTTCAGGTACTCTCAACGATGGTCAACCCTATACTTTTTCTCTTTATCTCTCTGACCCCTTGTCTCGATAACATTGTCCTCTTCTACTATCTTTTTCTCGTAGAAAAATTCATTCTTGTTTCTGTATAGATATATGTACGTATAATCATCGATATCTCTTAGGAAAGTTCCTCTGAATTTCTTATAAAAATATATAAGTGTATTAAAAAATTAATCACATTTTAGTCAAGTTAATGATAGATCAACTATACATCATTTAATTACATTCTGTAATATATATATATATATATATATATATATATATATATTCATGATGATTGTATGTTAGATTTCAATGAGAAACAAATAATCTCATTTACCACTAATTATCGCAATGTTAACTCTTTGTATAGAGCAACAAATTAGAACACATTCGATGTTCGTTTAATTTTAACACGAACGAAATGAGTATAACCTATGTACGTTACTGTATAATGTGTATATATACATATATATATATGTCTATGTATATCGTATCTTTTGTTAAAATCGTATTGAGATTTTCTAGTAAAGCGTATTAAACGCATACATACACCTACACACGTACCTATACAACATAAATATACACATACGCAATACCTATTTTGCGGGAAATCGTTTTGTTTAACTGCTGTAAACGAGGCTACGTTTAAAGTGTCGGAACGTAATATTCGTAGGAGGGAATGAGCTTTGAAAAAGACAAAATTTCCGATAAAACCGGTTCATACTTGTGTTTCCCTAGTAAAGTTATAAAAAAGTTTATGTTCGCCAGACTGCCCGTAAAAAGTTTAATCCAAGCACATCTGTCGTTTTATGTACGTGTCTTAAGTGCATCCTAAAAAGCTCGACGCGTCGCAAATTAATCGGATGGCACATTATCGACAAGCTCATTGATCGAAAACTTAAAAAAAGGAAAGAAGAAAAAAGAAAAGAAAGAGAAAAAATAAAATAAAGATTTCTCTTCAAAATCCTCGTTGTCAGTCGTTGCCAAATCTTTGAGTAAAACGTAATAAATACAAGTTGGATCCAAAAGTTCTCAAGTGATTTAAAATAAAAAGAAAAAAAAAAAAAAGAAAAAGAAAAAATAAATTCTCTTTTCGATATTTTTTTAAAAATTCTTTGTTCTTCTTTCAGAAGCTTATTAGAAACTTTTTTACTATCTGAAAATTAATTTTTAAAATCACTTAGGAACTCTCTTGAAACACCCTCTATAAAATAACTTTTTTAAGACATATATATATATATATATATATATATATATATAAGTTTGACAAATAATGTAAATATTTCATAAATACAGGTATACGTTGGTTGAACGAAAATGACCTGACAAACTATCGATCAGAATGTTCCAATTAAATAGCTCCGTTTTAACTCATCAAAACTTAAAAAGCAAAATCAACTGAAATCAGAAAAAAAAGAAAGAAAGAAAGAAAAAAAAAGAAAAGTAGAAAGATCTTTTGATCGAATCAAAATCGATTTAAGTTTTAAAAAAACTTTCTACCTCTCGATAATAAAGAATTATTTCTTTTCCAATCTTCGATCTTTCCAAAGTTTCGAATAACTTTTTTAGCTTCATTTTTCTTTCGAACCTGTTTTTTTTTATTTTTTATTTTTTTTTTTTTTTTTATTAAAAGGATCGATCTCTTTAAGATATACGAACGCGTCGAAACGCAGAGTCCATTGATTATATATCCACAAATACGGCACGCTTTTATAAAGATTTATATGGGTCAATGCTTTTATTCATTCGATACATTTGCACCGAACCAACCGAATAAATCTTACACTTCATTTTCACTCTATCTAGATATCTACATTTTTGTTAAATCTTAAAAAATAACATCAAAGATAATTCAGACAATTAGATAAGAACTTTGACATTCTATTGTCTACGTTATTTTTATATTTCCATCTTGCGAATATAATTTCATTCTCTGTATACACACATACAGACAAAATATATACAATATGAATCTAGTAAGCGAGCTACAAAAATTGTAAAAAAAAAAAAAAAAAAAAAAAAAAAAATCTAAAAGAAATTTCGTTTTGGATTGTTTAACGAGCTCTATCATCGTCTATTCCTTTTTACGGAATACTTTTTTTTATTTAGAATGGCGCGAGTAATCAATTCATCAAAAGAAAAAACAAAAAGGAAAAAGAAAAAGAAAAAATATATATATGTATATATCGTATGGTTTCAATTAAAAAAATAAATTCAATTGCACTTTGCAACTGTACCATGATGCAAAAAAAAAAAATATAAAAATAAAAGAAAATCTTCCTACGCGATGTACCAACTTGTTAACCGATGCAATATTCTCTTTTTTCTATCTTCAATAAAAATAGAGTTATAGTCGGAGATCCCAATTATTAAACTCACCTTGTATATACGTATATAAGACATAAATGATTCGGAACGATCATTCGCAAACCCTATATTAACAAAGCGAGCGTATGCTGGTTTACGTGTACCATGCAATAAATTTCCAGTTGGCCGGACATCAGCTTAGAAATAAATTTGGATTTCTAAGGGTGAACAAACGACGTACAAGAACTCGTAATTTCTCTCTTTCTCTCTCTCTCTCTCTTTGTCTGTCTTTCTCTCTCCCTTTCTCCTTTTCTTTGAATCGATCGAAGCCTTTTCCTCCGATGTTTCTCACGACGCAAGTGATAAAATTTGCAAATTTTTTTTTGTTTACGGAACTTCAGTAGTTTGCAAATGAAAAGATTCTTTCATCCGAGAAACTATGTTTCGAGTCGTCGACACTCGAAAAAACTTTTCTTTCTACTGATTTTAACAGAACGAATATATGTATATTAAGTTGCACAAATGTGCGTCTAGCAAAAAGAGGAAAGACAAACTTTCGCTAACGAGTTACAAAGTCGGGAAATAAAAGTAAGAAAAAAGGATTAAAAAAAAAAAAAAGAAAAAAAAGAAGGAAGGTAAAAAGAAAAGAAAAGAGAAGAAGTAAAAAATTAAAATAAAAAAGATCTTAGCTTGGAATAAAAATTAACAAGTGTTAAATCTAAAGAGAGAAAAAAGAACAGAAAAACAAACGAACGAACGAACGAACGAACGAACGAACGAAAAAAAAAGAAAAAAAAAAGAACCTTCCAAGTATATAATGAATGAATATATCGTACGAGCGTATGTCGTTTAATGCGCCCAAGAAAGCCATAATAATTTTCGTTAATTATTAATTTTGATTAGATTATATTTGCAATTAACTTATTATACAAGGTATAACCTTGTTCTCTTGGTAATATCTAAAACTTGCTGGCAAGCGTTAAATTTTCTCATTTTGTTTTCAATGTACATAAAATCCTCATAAAAGGGAGTAAGTAGTAAGCGAAAAGCGTGAAAGATGCTTTCTCTCGTTTCATATTAAAAAGACGAAAAGCCGAGAAGAGCCAAAAAGCAAAAAAGCATAGAACGAGGTAGAATAGAAGAGGTGGTTGGTTCTTGACTCTTAATACGACGACGACATTTCACATTTCTCCTGCCAAGTTTCGCCGAGGTCCAATGACGATGTAACGTGCGCCTAAATGTTTACAGTTCTAAGCTTTCAACGAGACAAAGAGACAAAGGACTCCTAACGAACTTCGCCAAGCTTTCTATAAGCCCATGCGCTTCTCTCCCACTACGACTAAAGCTCATATCTACGTGTAGAATTATACGTAGTATCTGCTTATTTATATAAGACTATGCAAGAGGAAAACCAAACAAAACCAAACAAATTTACTTGCATTTGTCTTTCTCGCTGCTTATATTTAAATTCTCCTAACGAAACTTCAAAGTTATATAACTCTTATTAAAATTCCTCTACGAATTATATTTTATACTTCGCGAGAATCACTCGGCAACATTTTCTTTTTCTTTTCTACGTACATTATTACGTACATTGCTTACGTATAAATATAGAAATGAGAGAAAGAGAAAGAGAAAGATACGTAACAAGGGATGGACAAAGGTACACAACAATTTTTCTTTACTCGGATCGATTCTCATAAAAAGGGAAATATTTTTCTTCTAGTTGGCACGTGTTAGTACTTCCTAGCATTTCCAATGAGTACGCCGAGAAACAGTGCATTAACGCGAGAGTGTTGACTTATCGTTAATGTCCAAGCTAAGCCTTGTTTCAGCACCCTACCAGTTTTACCAGCAAAGAAGAATGAGCTCACGTCCGGCGTTTCGAACTAGGTCTCGTTTCTCACGATGTGATCTCTCTCTCTCTCTCTCTCTCTCTCTCTCTCTCTCTCTCTCTCTCTCTCTCTCTTCGGTCGAAACCTTGATGAACATAAATGACGTTAGGATGATGAATTATCATTCCTAAACATAAGAAATAGAAAGAGATAACGAATTGGTCACGCGTTGACAACATCGGCGATGACAAAAGAATCGCACGAGCTTTTCTATTCCTTTTTTCTTCTTTTTTGAATCTTCGATCAACTAATATTTCTTTCAACTTTGCTTTCTAACAGAAACTCATAAAACCGTCAGAACGAATAACCTTTCGTATACGTTCGTATAAACGTGAAAACATTGGTATCCATGTATCACCAGGTATACTTAACACATACGTACAACATACACACACACACACATACACGAAGGAAGAAAAATATAGAGTAACGATGGGAATGAGAAGGGAAGATCATCCATCCCCCAATTGGATCGACTCGCAATTGGCTAGCTCCGATTTCTGAGTTAGCGATTCTACGATCCCCTTTCTAATATATCTCTATCTCCTTCTCTATCTCTATATCTCTATCTCTATCTCTTTCTCATGAACCATTTCGTCCTCATAGTCTATACGTTCTTTTCCACGAGTCGATGTGAAGGGCCCTTGATTGGATTTACTTCTAGCAAACGTGTCTAACGCTTCATTACATTAATCCTATAATCTTCTGTAAGGAAAGCAGGCTCTTTGCTAAAGCTAGCTGATCGCTCATGTCCCTTTTGCGTAATATCTTACCAACCGTTACCACAGAGAGACAGACAGGTAGATAGACAAACGAACAGGTAGATGGACATACCGACAGACAGAAGGATGAACGGACGAATGAACAGAGAGAGAACAGACAGACAGACAGAGAGAGAGAGAGTGAGAGAAACATAGAGAATCTTCTCTCTCCTATGAATTCGATAGTTCCGTAACTGTTGCATCAATGTTTGGTCAAGGCACGTTGCCAGCGGCATCAAATATTTCACGAGCAACGACGAAATCTAGAGTTTCTCACACGCCTACGATAAAAGAAAAAACATAGGGCATTATATTTGACGAAAAGAAAAAATATATATATATATATAATTGACGAATGACAGAAAGAGATAGAAGATTATTTCGTTAATTCTTTTTTTTGTTTCTCTAGCTTTCATTTTTCTCTTTATCCTTTTTATTCTTCATTTCGAGTTTTCATTTTAAAATCTATTTTTTTCACTCTTGTATATATAGTACCTGCATGTGTACATATATATTTATATATATATATATATATATGTATATACACGTGTGTGTGTATCATATACAAGGTGTGCTTATTTTTCTGAATAAAACTACGCCAGAGTCCGTTGTTACAATTTCAAATAATAAAAAGATTTTTTAGCATCGACATTTCTCTCTTACTTTCTCTCGTAAAATATGCTGGTGTCGTTACGCTAGAGAAATAAAAAAAAGAGAGAGAGAGAGAGAGAGAGAGAGAGAGAGAAAAAAAAAGATAGGAACACCCGTTGTACACACAGACATACGTGCAGACAGAGACACATTATATTTCATCGGAGAAACTGTATCTATCTTTCACGAACTCGACGTTTATAGAACACTTTCGTTCCGGTTTCCAAGCGAATATAATAACAACAAGAACAACAACCAAACCATCTCGACGTTAGACACTCTAGATTTAATTTTCTTTATTAAACGCACCGGCTGTGAACCGATATATGTATATTCGGTGAGAGACGAACGAACGTGTAGCTTTTTTACCGCAACATCGTCGTCGTCGTCGTCGTCGTCGTCGTCGTTCTCGTCTTCGTCTTCGTCGTCGACTCGAGAATATTAAAATCTTTTTCTTTCTCATCTCTGACGAGTTTTGTATACGTTGTACTTAAGAGATATCTATCTCGGTAACGCTTACATATGCACTATCTATCTATCATCAACATATACACACTATTATACGTTCAAGTACGTATGTATGTATATAAGTATATATGTATGTATGTATGTATGTATGTATTACGCGTATACGTAATACGAATGTAATAATATTCGCGTGTAAATCTCTAACTGGGACGATATATTGGCAGGGAAGGAAAGCAAAGAAGCTAAGAACGGAAGAGAGAGTAGAAGTCGATGACCGAGACACATCGTTCGAAGATAAATTTCCGTTGATACTACACCAAAACATTGCCGCACTCCATTACACGGAAATACGCCGCGGAAGTCTCAGAATGATGAGTTAGCTATTTATGCGCTTTTCACTACGATCGATATAATGCATTACGGCCAATACGTTTTCAAAACGAACGAACGGATGAATGTACGAACGAACGAACGAACGAACGAACGAACGAACGAACGAACGAACGAACGAACGAAACGAGAACGTATATACATACCTACACGATTATCCCGCACATCAACGATAAAGATTTGAATATAAAATTCTCGCGTATCACTCTTCCAGTATTATCATCGTCATTAATAATCAAGAAGACTCTCATCCACAATCTCAAACATTTCTACTATCGTCAACCATCCCGTTCTATACGTTCTACTCTACGTTGCAACGATAATCGTAATGTAAAACTTTCGTTCATAATGCTTACTTACATTCACATTCAATCATCGGAGAATATAAATTTAACATATGATGAAAATACGAACAATTTTTATATATCGATTTGATCTCTCCGTTCTATTATATTTATTTATTTTTTTTTTTTTTTTTTTTTGTATTCTCACAAAATCTCCAGCATGAAAGTGAATGAAATTGATTAACAAACAAGAGGCTGTTGGGGACGATTAAAATCGCGGATTGATTCGAACGAGATTATAGCGGATCGTAACGTGTGATTACGGTGAGAAAAGAGGGGAAAAAAATAAAAAAGAATAGAGAACAAAAATAGTTCTTCTCGTAAGAGAAAGGATGATAAATAAATCGACGGAAGCGAGAGTAAATCGCGAAAATGCATTTTCTTCGCAGTAAGACGTATAAACGTTCCTTCTTAAAGGTTTCCCTCGAGTATCATTCTATATATCTGTTCTTATTCTTCCTTTGAAATCGATGAGAGCGGGAAAAAAGAGAATATGTGAGAAAAGAGGAAGAACACGAGAGAGTACAAGACAGTACGAAATTATAGTAAAAAAGAAAAATAGAAGAGAAAAAGCTGTGACCGATACGCAGCACCGTAATTCATAGTTTTACCAGATTGGTTCAGATTTTACCGGATTTAAGACTTATATCTTCTTTGATCCTTTTAATTTTCGATAAATGTATCCAATGCAACCCTCCTTTTTTATTTTCTTCTTTTCTTTTTATCTCTCTCTCTCTCTCTTTCTCTTTGTTTTTTTTTTCCTTTATTTTTCTTTCTTTCTACATACAGAACGTAGAGATAGTCATATTACTTTCTGTCTATCGATGTAACATTCGATTATTTTACACTGCTATAGAAGACAAATAGAGAAAGAGAGATGTATATGTATAGAAAAACGAGAAAGAGAAAGAGAAAAAGAAAAAGAGAGAGAAATCCCTTGTCAACGACAAAAGGCAAACGTGAATGCAACCAGATTAAAAAAGATCACACGCAGGCGGCGTCCATTGCGTTTTCAAGCTCGTTCGAAAAATAAACAAAAAGAAAAAAAAAATAAATAAGCGAAAGAACGAGAGCGAGAAATGGCGAGCGTACGATATCAAAGGTGAGATGAAACGAATGCGTACACAACCTTGATAGATCGAATATTTCTAATAGATTGGTGTCCACTTTTTTTTTCTTTTTTTTTTCTTCCTTTTTCTCTCTGTCTCTTTCTCTCTTTCAATCTCTCTTTCAATCTCTCTCTCTTTTTTTTTTCGCAAAGTAAAATAGAATTTCACTTAAAACGTGATATAACGTACGTAACCACGATAAATGTTAAAGTTCGTACGATGTCCCGTAATGATCGTTTGCTTTTATTTTCAAGATGTATGATAAGACGAACACACGCCGGATTATATCGTGAATACGTCGATGCATCGTGGAGTTAAAACGAAAAAAAAGAAAAGAAGAAAATAAAAGAGAGAGAGAGAGAGAGAGAGAGAGAGAAAGAACGAAAGAATCGATTCGATCAAAGATTCTTACAAATTACAATGAAAATAGGTTCGCATCAAAATGTATGGTATGTATATACATATATGTATACGCATATACATACATCCTAGAGATACTATGTATGTAGATCGAGAAAATCGACGATAAATTTCTTCCTTCAATTCTTTTCTTTTTTAAAAATAAAATATATGGAATCACACGAAAATAGCGATATTCGAAAATGAAAACATAGGCGAGAAAGAATATAAGTTTCTTCCTTTGTAACTTGTATTTTCTCTTTTCTCTTTTCTTTTCTTTTTTTCTTTCTTTCTTTCTTTTTCCTTTTTCCTTTTTAACCACCAAAAGCTCGACACGGTAACACTCCAACTGGTAATACTACAAGTAACTTAGAACTTATTATATTACATTCAACGTAACATGATAATCGGTATATACTTTCCTTTCTTTCTTTCTTTCTTTCTTTCTTTCTTTCTTTCTTTCTTTCTTTCTTTCTTTCTCTTTTCTCTCTTTTTTTTTTTCTTTTTTTTTAACGAATGTTCATGCAAGAAAATAAATTAACAAAAAATAACAAAGAGGATAAATTACACAACGTGAAAAAGAAAAGTTTAAAAAAAGAAAAAAGAAGAAAGAAAATAAAATAAAAGGATGAAAAAAATATGTGTATATATACATACATGTGTAATACGTACGTGCAGGTATGGATACATGCATGTATATATGACATAAAATAAATAAATGAAAGGAAATATTCAAAGTGTATTACTAAAATTTTCCCCCTGGTTTCTACGGTAACACGATTATTTTTAACGAGTATCGGCCTTTCAACAAAAGGCACAAATGTTCGAATACGTGTCCTCGTACGAGGTCATCATAAACGACGGTAGTTTTACGCTCGTGCGAGCAAAAAGCTTGCTTGAATGAAAATTTTTATCAAGAATTTATACAGGGTGTTCCATTTTAATCTTCCACTTATACCTAACGTTCTCCCTGAACATAAAATCACCGAATTTTTATTGATTCGCTTTTTATCGTAATATCGTGCAATTGATTTATCATTTTTATTGATTCGCTTTTTATCGTAATATCGTGCAATTGATTTATCCTTTTAAACGATCCTTTCTGTCTTTTTCTAACGTGAGAAAAAAGTTTCGATATTCGTTCGAAATCATTACAATTTTATAACTTTCTCTAGAGTGCTATATATCCTAAAGAGTGTCCCGTTCAAAAGTTAGCACGTAATTGTTTTCCAAAATACAGCTAGTTTCAAAAAAAAATAAACTTATCGGGTTTCAAGGGAGGAACAGATGGAGAGAGAGAGAGAGAGAGAGGGTTGGAAAAATAAAAGAGAGATATCTTATAGCTGTCTTAAATCTTTTCTAGGTGGACGTGTTTTCGATATTTCAAGGTGACCTTATTTTTTCTTTTACTTGACTTTGAACTATCTTAGAAAGAAAGATCGAAGTGTGTATGGTCAATAAATTCGTCTAGAAATGGCTTCTAAATACGGTTTCGTAGATAGAAAAAAAAAAAAAGAAAAAAAAAGAAAATAAATAAATAAATAAAAAAAAAAAAAAAAGAAGAGGAAAAACAAAAGTTGAAATCTCGTGAACATATCTAGCTAAATAAAATATGTATCTCCCTTTTCCATCCACTTTATCACGGAGTAAGTTTTATTTAAAACATTTTTTTAAACGAACTATAGTTCGTAAAATAATTGCGTACGAGATTTCAAATTGGACATCCTATATGTGTCTATGTGTGCGTGTATACCTGCAAAGAATATGTATAATTAACGCACGAACGATTCATGGAAATTCGACAGAAATGAAATGGTTAGCTATTCTCTGTACGATCGAAATTTCATTCTTACGATCCGATTAAATCAATTTCAGCATCAACGAAAAAGGGATCTCTTTCAACTAGATGGAAATGCTATTAAAGGCCTATGCTAGCACATTACCGATTTCTCTTTGCTCTTTCTCTCTCTCTCTCTCTCTCTCTCTCTCTCTCTCTCGCTTTCTCTCTCTCCTCTTTCTCTCTTTCTCTATTTTTACACGCTTCCGACTGGACCAAGATGATAAAGCATTCTAGGAACCTTCAATCCCGCGTCGTCTATTTATAAGCCTAAGAAAACGTGTGTGTGTGTGTGTGTGTGTGTGTATGATCATAAAGGCAAATGATGTTATATAGATATACAAAATAATACTACTATCTATGATAAAATATATACATACATACATATATATATATATATATATATATATATATATATATATATATATATACGTACGGAAAATGCTGTATTTGTTACAAACGAACATGATTATCATCTACGATATTTATATTAACTCCAATCATGTCGTGAATTTTAGCGTTCACGATCAAATTCGAATCGTTAATCCGAACATATTAATTAACCTTGAATTTAACTTCACTCTTATCATTTCGATGTGCTTTTTCTATTAAAATGAATCGTCTAGTTTCCCCTTGCCTCGCCTCGTCTCTCTCCAGACCACGACGTCTATCCGTTTCAATTTAAAACCAGGAAAGGTACGATCGTTAGATGATACAGCGTATGAAAAGAGAGCAGCCCTTTCAATCGGCCGTTCTTCAATTTGCGTTTTCCGGCCAACCATTTTTACTAATACCTCTTCTTGCCTCTCTCTCCATCAGCAATAGTGGTCCCTTGGATATCAGCAGCTTTTTATACATTTATTTTTGTCGTCTATAAGCCAAATGAAAAATGGAAAAAAGACGAGAAGGAAAACAAAAAGGAGAAAAAGGAAAGAGAGAAAGAGAGAGAGAGAGAGAGAGAGAGAGAGAGAGAGAAAATTTAAAGGAAGAAAGAAATATAATAAAATATTCGTGATCTTTCAAAACAACCAAGCTTTCGCGTTGCATTACGATATTACGAAATCTCTCGAAAGTTTCAAATCCCTCTGGGGAGATTATAATATATATATATATATATATATATATATATATATATATATATATTTATATGATACGTATAATCATCGAACCATATTATAATTCGTTGCTATTTTCTTGATTTGCTAACTAACTTGAAACCTTTTAAGAAATATTAAAATTTCTTCCATACTTTTTAAATAAATAAATGGGATGAAGGTTGATCGATACTAAAAAAAAAAAAAAGAGTAGAATTTAATCGTCCGAAACGATACTTTTTCAAAAGAATCGATTATCAAATAATAAGTATTACTTTTTTTTCATCTCTTTCTCTCTTTCTTTTAATCTCATATGATATATTGTATTATATTTGCATTTAGGCACGTTATTATATCATATATATATAATATATATATATATATATACGTATAATTAAGAAGAAAGAACAAAAGAATAGAAAAATTCAATTTCAAATCGTACTGCTGAACTTTCCTCGGACCTTAATACGCAGAAACAACTGCAGAGAAAAAGAATGAAAATGAGAGAGAGAGAAAAATCGTTACTAGCACGTTGAAAACTGTATAACAGAGTAAAAAAAAAAAAAAAAAAAAATGAAGAATAGGAGAATAAAGTTCAACGAAAGTTGTATGATTAAGTTAGAAAATGTAATAATAAATTCAACTGCATCAATATAAATTTCCAATCTCTTAATTAATTAAGTTAAATAAAGTAAAACAAACAAACAAACAAACAAACAAACAAACAAACAAACAAACAAACAAACAAATAAATAAATAAATAAATAGAAAATATATCAACAAATGTTTCGTTACAAATATTATCTATTGTGAGAAACATTTAATATTACATTTTGAGATAACAATAATAAACGAGAACAAAAAGCTTTTGCTCTTTGTTGATCATTGAGAGAAATATTTTTTAGATCGTTGAAATTATTTCCCTTCGTTCTCTTTTCTATATCATATAAAAATAAAACGAATCGCTTTTATTTTTATTTATTTATTATATATATATATATATATATATATATATATATATATATATATATATTTTATGAAGAAGAAAGCAATAAAGAGAAAATCAACGAGAATGGAAATTCATGTTTAAATGCAATTTTTTTTGTCTTTTTTAAACTTATATAGACAAGGAACAATAAAAGCCAATATCTTTGCTATCTGAGAAAAGGAAAGTAAGAAGTAAACGAGATTGAAGAGAAACGACTTGGCGATCCCACAACTTTCTCTCGAGTTTCTCGTTATAACGGGGAACGTTATTTCGTTGACTCTTCGAGTATCGACAAAGGATCCTTATTCTTTGTAAACGCAAAAAATAAGCTACATTTTCTCTCAGATACATCCTTTGAAAAACGTTTCTTTCGTTTCTATTCCCTTTTTTCTTTCTTTCTTTCTTTCTTCTTTTTTTCTTCAACTAACGGGATAACATTTTTTTCAAAGTTCCGAGAACTTTGAAAAAAGCATGTAAAATAACTAAGTGGGTGTATATATATATATACACACACACACACAGACGCACACACATATGTAACCTAAGTATACATATTACAATGAAAAGAGAACAATATTCTCATGGACGGAAATTACAGAGTACGTAGACACACGGTAAAGAAAAGACTTCTCACATTCATCTCTCGTTTCTTTCACTTTCCCTTATGCTTTCTCATATTAATATCTTTAACATAGGTTGTCGCGTGAGAGCAGGAACAGCTGGACGACGACGGACGACGAGGACATTTTTGTCCTTTGCACATTCATTTATAACGCTTACGTGATCGAAACCGAGTTGACTCATACGTTCTTCGATTGAACAAAACAAAAACAAAAAAAAACAGAGAGAGAGAGAGAAAGAAAAAGAGAACAAAAAAAGAAAGAAAAAAAAAGATAGACAGACAGACAGACAGACAGACAGACAAAGAAAGAAAGAAAGAAAAAAAGAAAGAGCATAACCGTAACTTCAGAATCGCACGTTTTGAGAAACTCGAGTATCGTTGACCCTTAACCCTTCTCGTTCCAAGAATCAGGTACAATGGAAGAACTTGTAGTTGGCCGTGCCAGAAGGGTCTTCTTTCTACTTGTGGCATAGACTTTCATCCTTCTCTTTCTTTCAAGCACTACCTTTAACCCCTCTCATTCGTGTTTTCTCGTTCCTATCGTGTAGGTACTTGCAAGCTTTCCCTCTACTTGGTGATAGAACTAACCCTGGATAAGGTCTGGCTACGTGCAAAGCTCTCCGCTCTCCGCTCTCCACTCTCCCTTTTCCTTTTTCCTTTTTCCTCTCTATATATATATATCTCTCTTTTTCTTTTCCTCCCACTTCCTCATCCTACGTAGCTCGTTCACTCTATCGAGGATGAAATGGAAATGTTTTGTGTATTATATAGGAGCTGTTTCCTAGAAAAGGATTCACCTTCGAGAGGGAATAACCTGGTCTTTGAAATCAATATTGACGAAGAACCTTAGTGATTCTCATCGAGTAGTAGTATGAACGAATTTTTCGAATACACTATATATATATATATATATATATATATATATATATATATATATATGTGGGTGTGTGTGTTTATATTATGTGTTATATAGTGTGTGTATATATATAGTGTATATATATCCAGTACAGTATATATATAGTATATATAATGTATATATGTGTATATATTTCTAGTATGTATATATATATCGAGTATACTATATATGTATATATGTATATGATGGTCCATTTAAGTAAGGCCTTATATTAAAATAATATTGACATATCTCGTTGAATTGTGACAATGCAAAAAATATTGTTCGAGTAAACGATACCGAATATTCAACATAGATTATTTAACAAAAATATTCCATTTAAAAAGACAGTTTTTAAATTAAAGATGCATATTTATTTTCGACGGATTACTTTTCGAAGTTATTGATATTCTTCTTCGGATATATATTTTTTATTGCATATTGTATCAGTTTGAATAGATATACTAGCGTGTTTCACGAAACGACTTTGATCTTCGAAAACTAAAGTTTTATGGATAAAATTGATGGAAAAAATTTATTCCATCGTGATCGTTGGTCTCTTCCAAGATGCTTGAATCTTCATAAATGTCGAGAATATATATTTTATCGCCTTGAGAATATCTAGCGGACTTATAAAAATATATTCTTATCGTATGTTGATCCTTTGATACCACTCACATTACGTAAAAAAAAATATTTTTGGGGATCATCACAATTCGACAAGACGTTCAGGTAGCCTTACTTAAATGGACTACCCTATATATATATATATATGTGTGTGTGTGTATATTATATATATATATGTATTGAATTTTTTTTATCCTACGCCCTGTCTTTTCGTCGTATTTATTTTATTTATTTTCTTTCTTTCTTCTTTTCTTTTCTTTTTTTACGAAACCTTCTTTTTTAAGAAATTGGAATAAAATCCCCTAGACCTTCCGAGAAAAAAGCAAAAAAAAAAAAATGAAACCGATCTCGAGCGTTAACGAATTCATGAAAAATTGAATGAAATATAAGATCGAGTTTAATAATAAGAAAAAATATGTCGGAACAAATGCACGTATCCGCAGAATCATCTTTAAAAATTCGTTCGTATATATTCGTGATGTAGTCGTTGTGAAACATGAATAAAGCAAACAGAAAATAATAAGTAGCGTGCAAATATCGACAGAAAAAATTTACCCTCGTAGATGCATGAATAATAATATTCCCTCGATACTGTTCCGCAAATTCGCCTTACTCCAAGAGTAAATGTTAGAAAAATGTTTTCAAAGCTTCTGTAATAACCGATTTAAATAATACATCGCACTTTAATGCTTCCTTTTTTTTTATAATATTCTAACTATTTTATTACACAGTTTTCGTTGTTTCGTAGGATAAAAAGATAAAGAATTGAAAGTAATTAAAAAGATAAAAAAGAAAATTAAATGAGCTTTTAACAAGATAGAATAATTTTTTATCGGAACTTAATCATTGAATTCGTGTTGTAGGAGAATTGCAGTATATTAATGTTTAATTCAACATCTACGATTAAAAAATGAGTCGAGTATGGCAACACTTGCTGTTCGTCAAATATTTTTATATTTGAAAAAATAACAAAAAGAAAAAAGAATGCAAAAACAATCACGGCCACTCACAAATGTAATTTCATGCAGATTCAAAAAAACAAAACAAAAAAATCGGAAGATCCAATTTTGTGCCACAAACGAATAACGTAAACTTTTCGAAATTTAAATTGTTAATTACGACAATTTTTTGTTTTTGTTTACGACAATCCTTTTTTCACTACTGTACCATTTAAATAACAAAATCCTTTTTCTAAATTTAATCTCTTATACTTTTATATTTTAACATATTCATCGTAACACGTATATTTTTAATAACTACCGAAAAAAAGGAATCATTGATCAAGGATAGTCAGAAGGAAAAAAAAAACGAATGAGTAAATAAAAATTCTCGAAATAATAATTCTAAGGTAATCGAGATTAAATATTATCATCATAAAATAAAATTCGATTATAAATTATCTCGACTCGTTTCCCTATCCTATATACGCGTACTAAGTATTATACAGGAAAAAAAAAAAAAAAAAAAAAAAAAAGTGCGACGATAATGATGCAATTAGATCGAAAGAATAAGATATTATCCTTAATAGGAAAAAAATAAAAGAAAGAAAAAAAAAGAAAAAAAAAGAAAGAAAAAAAAAAAGATCCGAAGAGTATAGTAATGAGGAACGTGGTGAGGTAACAGTCCAACGATGGTGACCCTTTTTCTTTTGAAATTTAATTGTAACGAGGTAGAAAAATGTCGATTTTGTTGTCTATAGAGACACCATCACACCTATGCACGTACGCACGCACGCATACACGAATACACACACACACACTAACTAACTTTTGACGTCGAGGTGTATTCGTGTCTTTCATTAATGAAATGGAGGCAACGCCTACACGCTTGCTAAGGGTCAGCTTCACTTTGAAGGTCTCTACGATTCCCGATTTAGACCCATACGGGTCGACAAACGTTCTCATATCTCTCTCAGCGCACATCGATTTTTCTTCGACTCGGTCGAGTTAGAGGGGCCGAAAAAAGATCTTGAGATAAACGTCTTGATTTAGGATCTTCAATCGAAGAAAACCTTGATAGATTTAAAGACAATCGATTATCTTGTTATTCCTGCGTGATAAGGGACGAGAAAAGAGGATTACCGCGATAAGAATTCATTTAATCCTTATCACTTTAATTGCCAATAGCTACTACTTGCACACGTATACCGTTAATTGCATTTTTCTTTATTTTTCTTTTGCTTCTCTTTCTTTTTTTCTTAATAACAAATAATATAGAAATTATGCCTATTAAAATGAATATATACAATGGTTTCTTCTGTTTTTTTTTTTTTTTTACGATTAATTTTTTTATTACCGATATTAAAAGCATTTAAATTAGCGTACGCTTGAGAGGTTATAATATATTTACGTTTGACGTATTTTAATACCCGGCGATATGTACCAATTTAGTTGTTTCAATAAAATTCAAAGGAAATAAAAGAGAGAAAAATAAGAGAACAAAGAAGAAAAAAGAAAATTATGATAATCTATATTTATATTTAATAAAACATATATATATATTAATAAACATATATATATATATATAAAATAAATCGTAATAAAAATTAATTCCAGCTAGCAGTATTATACAAATTGAATTCTTTCCCATTCAATATCCATTACACAATATTCGTAATATAGATTATCAAAATATAGATTAATGAATATTTAAGGGAGGAACGATTCGCATGATCTTCGTTATGTTAATCTTGAGCCAGTAGTTACTTCGAACAACTTAAAACATATATCCATATACGTACATAAATACATACGTACATTACGTACATACGTACATACGTACATAGTCTTTCGTATTTCGTCCTTGACGTTGACGTTTTGCTGTCCCAATTCCATAATACAGGTCTGCAGAAGAGCCCCGAGAACTCTCCAACTATCTAGTAATACTTCTTTGCTTTTCGTGCAGGTAGAAACATATCGACTTAATGCGCATGCGCTTCTACCAGCAACGCCGTCCTCTACGTAATTAATCTTTAATAAGGACTTTTCCGTCCGTCTTGTCTATCTACCTTCTTTTCTACATCCCCCTACTCACATGTACCACCCCTACTCCTACTTTACCCCTACTCCTATCCCTTTGCCCGTCATTCCTACCACTACCTTCTTTCACTATTTTATTCCTGTACGAGCGAAAAAAGCAGACTCACAATGTCCGATATTTGCATTAAATTTTCACGACTTACGTCGAAGGAACAAAGCCAATCGAATTATCTTTTCTTTTTCCGTCTATTTTTTCTCTTGTCTTCTTTTTTTATCTACTCTTTTTTTCTTTTTATTCTTCTTTCCTTTCTCTTTCTCTTTCTTTCGCAAGTTTCTACTTCTGGGGTCGAAATAGATAGATAGATAGATAGATAGATAGATAGATAGATAGATAGATAGATAGATAGATAGATAGATAGATAGATAGATAGATAGATAGATAGATAGATAGACAGATAGATGGACAGACAGATAGATAGAACTCTAACTTATCGTTAAATCTATCTAAAATTCCATTACTTTTAAAAATCGATTTGCTTTCTATCGTAATGACGGAAGTTACGTTAACGAAAGAATGAAAAGAAAAGAAAAGAAAAGAAAGGAAAAATACAGAGAGAAAGAAAAGACAAGAAAAAAAGAAAAACGAAATAATGTAAGTACTTTCGACCTCTTTTTTTTTTTTTAAGAAAAGAAAGGGAGTAAGGGAAAACGTGGTAAGGCAAGGCGGATGGATTGAGTGGTAGAAGTGGTAGAAGAAAACAAAATAGAGAAAGGGAGAGAAAAAAAATCTCTGAGGTCTTAACTTAACCGAAAGAAAGGGCAGGGGTAAAGGGGAAAACTAAAGTAATAAAGGGAAGGAAGGGTGTCGTCTCAAGTATTTCGATGAGTACATTTTATTTTCCCCTAACACTCAACTACCCTCGCAAAAATCCGTCGATTTTAGGAGCGTATGCTTTTTCTCTATCTATCTATCTTTCTTTCTTTCTCTCTATCTCATTCTCTCTTTCTCCTTCCATCTACTCGCGAGCACTTGGCAATAAAATTCGTCGGGCAAAGGAGGACTCTTTCCCTCTTTCGTGAGATTGCTAAAAACGAAGAGGGAGAGACTCACGGGCGAAGGTGTCATAAAGATGAAACGAAGAAGAAGAAGAAGAAGAAGAAGAGGAGGAGAAAAAGAAGGAAGAGGAAAAGGAAGAGAACGAATAAGAGGAAGAAGAGGAAGAAGAAAAAGTGCAGAGAGAAAAAGAATAAAAGATAAGAAATAGAGAGCGTAAAGGAGAGATCTTCTTCGTCGTACGAAATCTAAATTTCCGATGATATCGCAGAGGTACGTGGAACTTGTCTGGACTAGATAGATAAAACGCAGAAACGCATACGTCTAAACGTCAGAGGAGTATTCAGAGAAAAATAAAATGAGAAAGAGGGAAGATATGCAAGTGTTTTTTTGTTCTTAGATACATTTTTCTATTTGAAATAAGGTTTTTTAAGATTAGAAAGTTATACGTTGTCCTCGTTTGATTAGATAACGTAGTAGTAGAGAGAGAGAGAGAGAGAGAATAAAGAGAGATAGGTATAAAGGTATAAAGGAAGAAAGAATAGGAACGTTCTCGTACGTTCGTTGAAAGATTCTTTTTGTCGAGAAGATCACAATGTCCAGTTTGAAAGTTTCGATTAAACGAAGGATGCTCGAAAGTTCGAAGCTTTCTTACGGCAACGAGATATATAACGAGAGAGAAAGAGAGAGAGAGAGAGAGAGAGAGTATACCAATATAATAACTTTTCTTCTCTATGTGTGTGTGTGTGTGTGTGTGTGTGTGTGTATATGCATACATATATTTTGTGTGTATATATGCGTGCAGGTGTCTCTCTGTGTGCGTGTTTGTGTGTACGAGTAGAACGGTTCGATGAAATCATAAAGAATTTAGGCTGCCCGCTATAAATACCATTGCCAAGGTTTTCGGCACTATCGATCGTGGCTGACCGTAAAAGCCAAATATTGGAACGTTTTAAGAAAACCTAGTGGACTATCTAATGATCAAGTAAAACATACCATTTATACATACATATATATATATATATATATATATATATATATATATATCATTTATAACGATTTATCATTTAGTTAAAAGTGTTCTAACAATCAGACAATAGTAATAGATGTGTCATAAGCGATTAGATTCCCTTTTTTTCTCTTTTCTTTCTCTTCTTTTATTTTTTATTTATATATATATTTTTTTTTTTCGCCATGAAATCGTACATAAATATATCGAAATAACCAAAAATAAAGAGCAACTTTCCATATTATACATATTCAAAGATATGTACGAAGTTCTTCCATTATCACGTATGTACCATCTCGCAAACTTGTTAACGAGCTCGATAATCGAGAGGATCGAGAAACAAATAGAAGTGACTAGGAAGACAAGCGAATCAAAAGTTCTTAATGAGTTTCTCTAAACAACTTGGATGCGAAAGCATTACACCGTAAATTGCGAGATATTATTTCGAAGAAGAGAAATTCGTTTAGACCGTGGATTGGTCTATGACAGAAAGAGATAGATAGATAGATAGATAGATAGATAGATAGATAGATAGATAGATAGATAGATAGATAGAGAAGGAGAGAATACGAAGAGTGAAAAGTAAGCTCGTTTGAAGCTTGTGAAGAAGTTTTACAACGACGTGTTATACGCAACAATCTGTTGCACATGTCATGGGACTCTCTCTCTCTCTCTCTGTCTCTCTCTCTCTTTCTCTCTTTGTCATCAATTAATTACAAAGTTCGTGATGACAACTCAGCGTGACTTTTAATGAATTTAGCGTGAGAGGATAAGAATTCTCTTTCCATCTGTTTGTCCGTCTATCCGTCTCTCTGTCTGTCTCTCTGTCGGGATTAGGAGTGGCCACGGATGGAAAAAGTATCTCTCGTGTTAAACAACGCGATAAAAAATGAGAGGATGGCATATAGGATAGATAAAAGAGCGAAGAGGTAAGCGAAATGAGAATTAATTAGAAGTTCGTTAATTAAGGTTCTCGTTTCAACGATAAAAGTCTAAAATCGAACTACCACGGGAGAGAATATTTTTTCTCTCTGTATATTTTTCTATCTTTTTTTTTTTTCGTTTTTCTTTCTTTTTCTTTTTTTTTTTTTTTTTTTACGGTGGATGAAAATTCGCATCGAATGTAAAAGTCTGCGTGCGTAACGCGAAAAAGGACAAATGAGATGGAGTGAAAAAAGAAGAGAGAAAGAGAGAAAGAAAAAGAGAGAAAGAGTATAAGAAAATCTTCAGATTTTATTAGAGGGATCGTAACATAACGTTGAATTATTTATAGTTCTCATGGAACGGAGAATTATGCGTCGGCGCGTGCTTCGGATATTTTTACTGCAATTATTAATAAATTAACGGGATCTTACGGATCCGCAGTTATGTTTAGTTCGTCTTCCCTCGAGAAACCTCATGTATTTCCTTTCTTCAAACTTACGAAATGAAGCTCATCGTGAATTTCGACAAGGACGAACGCATTCGAGTAAGTGTACTAACTATACGCAATGTAATTAGTACACATTAATCTTTAATCGTTCGTTGAAATTTTCTTTTTTTTTTTTTCTTTTCTTTTCTTTTTTATTAATTTCAACAAGAAATATTGATAATCGATGAATGAAATAAAATACTCAACGAATATAAAATGGTTACGACGCTTTGCTTGTAATAGTATTAAAAAAAAAAAAAAAAAGAAAGAAGAAGAGAAATTATGAGAAATTAAATTTCGAATTTCTATATGATTACACACACACTCATCATACATACATCATACATACATGTGTTTTTCTTTTTTCGTTTCACTCGAACAAACCTTTCTTTCTTCCTTTCCCGTTCCCCTTAACCCATCGCTCTTTTTTCTTCATTTTCATCGGACCCGAGTACTCGAGGATGGCCGCAATAAAGTGTCGAGCGCAGCCCCGCGTGTGTTTACACGCAGACGAACGGGAAAAGAGAGAACGATAGAAAGAGAGAGAGAGAAAGAGAGAAAGAGAGAGAGAGAGAGAGAGAGAGAGAGAGAGACGAGACGTCATCCGGCGTGAGTAGGCTTCGGGATCGATCTGCTGACATTTCTGGGTTACGTAATATTGCACTTTACTGCTTTACCTGTGAACTCTAAACGTGTCTTAAACACAGAGAGAAATATACACGATAGAAAATAAACGGAAACGTACTCTGATGAAGAAACGAAAGAGACGAGAACTCTGTATCCCTGTTATTGTCGTCTGGTATTATTTGTTGTTGCTGTCACCGTCGTATGTTATGTATTGTTACTGTTGTTGATGTTGATGCTATTGTTGCTGTTGCTGTTGTTGATGTTGATGTTACTGTTGTTGATACTGGTGTTGCTTTTAGTAAGGAGGAACGTTGCCGAAATTCATATTCTCACGTTACCTCCAAAGCTCTATTTTGTCGGAGTATGTACTTGAGAGGTCACTCTTGAGCAATGGAATTATACGACAAAGAGGATATGTGACTGCATTTATTTGCGTAGTTACGTATCTCTGTAGACACAATAGAATGAAACTAGATAAATAGAGATAGAGATAGAGATGGAGAGAGAGAGAGAGAGAGAGAGAGAGAGAGAGAGAGAGAGAGAGAAAATTAGACGATTTAGGAAACCCATACACTCATCTCCGTTTCTATTTAATATTCAAGCCTCAACGATCTACCATTTCTCTAATAAATTACTCGAATTTGTGTGTTTATATGTTAAACGAAAACATTCGGAAAATCTCCGATAGCATTGTCATAATTACGATAACATATCTTCGTTTTAACAAACTTCATCTAATAATTCCCATATGTTCGATGCTAATCCTTCTAATCGTCTAACTTTGTACATACACTGATTACATTCTCGAAATAATTAATTTTCCTTATTTCGAAGTTATCTAATTTTCTACTTAATCCGTTCTCATCGTTTCTATTTCTATTATTTAGTAGTATGTATTAATAGTATGTACGAGTTTTATACGAACAATATGTAATAGTAATATTTCATATTTCTAGTTTAGTATTACGTCGTAATAAATTTTTCTTTCTAATAAAAACTCTGTATATTCGCCATTCATTCATTTCTTTCTTTCCTTCTTCATCTCTTTATTTCTTTCTTTTATTTTGTTTTCGTTTCCAATGTTTATTTACTCTTTTTTTCAAATTTCCACAAATTTATCGCAAAATCCTTAATAACGAATATCGTGTTTGCGTTCGGTAAATATTCGAATGTAACAATGAACAGATATATATATATATATATATATATATATATATATATATGTATTCATACACACATACGTACTTATATATATATATATACACACACACACGTAGGAAGTAAATTGGGGTCCGCGTTTTCGCTCGTACGAGGGCTAACTCTGCCACGAGTTATTTTCGTGTCCGACGAAAAGTTGTAAAACGTTTTCCACCCGAGCTCTACGTTTCTATCTCCCTACTACCTTAATATCCCAAACGTCACGTGGTATGATTTACGCCGGAGTCACACACAGAAATATATATTCAATTGGTCGGACGTTCGGTCGAAAAATGAAAAATGTCGAAAAATCGCCGGAAAAGTTCGCGTATCGACGAGTGCGACGACTTCGGTTTAGGAAAAAAGAATCGGAACAATTTTATGGAAATTTTATCGCGAATACTTAATCATCCGTTACAACTCGTACTATTCAAAAAAAAAAAAAAAAAAAAAGAGAAGAAAAAAAATTAGGCAAAAGGAAAAAGAGAGAAAAAAGAAGAGAAAAGCTTTTTCTTTCCAACGTTCGTTGGACACCATTCGTCACTAAGAGATCATAAATTTCAGAAACTTTATCCATAGATTTTCTCTCGACGAGAAAATCTTCGTGAAACGATTATTTTCATCTCAAAAAATCTATAAAAAAAGAATATTCGACAGAGAAAGCGAGAGAGAGAGAGAGAGAGAGAGAGAGAGAGAGAGCGAAAGATGGAGAGAGAGAGAGAGCTTTTCCATTTTAGAAAAGCAACAAACTATAACACATCGCCAATTCCAAGTGGGTAGGTACACCTAAAGATTCATCGTAAAATAAACTTTCAACGCTTTCTCTATTATCCATAGCAATTATTTATTCTTGGAATTCTCGACATCAATTTCGGATACCCTGAGTCTTTTACCTATAGCTTATGCTATACGCGCGAGTAAACATCAAGCTATTTTCGTGAAGACTAACGAACGAGAGAGAGAGAGAGAGAGAGAGAGAGAGAGAGAGAGAGAGAGAGAGAGAGAGAGAGAGAGAGAGAGAGAGAGAGAGAGAGAGAGAGAGAGAGAGAGAAAGAGAAAGAGAGAGGAAATGTGTAGGAAGTAAAAGTATATTGTACCGATGACCTATCAATATTCGACCTACCAATATAATAATATCGTGTACCTATGAGACATAACAAACGAATAAACTATTGTAAACAATCAATTAATTTGTTAATCTTTTTGTTTGAACGATTTCGAATATCTCCATCTCTCTCTCTTTCTCTCTATATCTTTCTCTATATAATTAAAAATGTACAAACTCACGTGTTTGTTTTATTAGATTCTCTTTCTTCGTCCTTTTTATTCAATATAATCATAAAATTAATCATCGGTTAATATTTGTCAAATAATAATAATAATAATAATAATAATCATAATCATAATCATAATAATAATAAATAATATCGTACAGTGGATGATTATATAAAAAGATATAAAAAAAAAAAAGAAGGAAAGAAAGAAAGAAAATTACTCGGGTAACCGAGATGCAGTTGAGACTTAACTTTTCCACCTTTTCGTCGTCGAAAAAATTTATATAGCTTTTTTAAGACGTTTCGAGGGCAGCTGCGAAGAATCTTCTTTCCTGAGATAAGCTCTCCGTCGTCTCTTTTTTTCTCTCCTTTTTTTTTTTTCTTTACTTTTTTTAATGCAACGCATTTTTCTTCGAGCTACGCCGTAAGCAACATTCTCTCTTTTCGTGCAATCTCTCTCTCTCTCTCTCTCTCTCTCTCTCTCTCTCTCTCTCTCTCTCTCTCTCTCTCTCTTTATGTCTGTCTATCTCTCTCGCTCGTTCGCTATTTGCTACGCTAGCAATTCCGTCGGGTTACTCTTTTCGAAGCATACGAAAGTTCGGTTAGAAATAGTGGGATGGGAATGACGGGTGGAGATTTAGTACTGCGGTTATGACATAAAGTAATTTTTCCGCTTCGGAGGAAAAGAAAGGTAACTTCAGTTGTATCGAGAACGAAGAAAGGAAATTCAGAAGGAAGGATCGAAAAAGATAAGACCGATATAAGGAGAGAAAACGAGAAAGAAAAAAGAAAATTAAATATTTGACTTTTAACTTGATAATAATGTCTCGTAAACGATCAGATGTTTACGATGAATTTATGTATGCATTTCGTTCGTGATATCTATTAAATTAATTTATGCTATAATTAATTAAATTATATTATCTACAAGTATGATGCATCGTTAAAAAGTAATTAACCAATTGCACTTATACGAGGTCACACGTGTGATAGAACTATTACATAATTCTTTTTTTCTTCTTGTAAAACTCCCGAGTCATCCATGACGTGAGACAGGCGATACATTTCATACTTAATTAATAAAACATGTCAACGATAAGACAGTTCGTATTAAAATATTCTACATGCGTATAATCTTCATGAATAATAAATAAGGCGATTCAAAAATCGCAAAGAATCGAATCGAATGTTTCGATCTCTAGAAAAAAAAAAAAAAAAAAGAAAACCAAAAAACAAAGCCAAACCAAAACAAATAAACGAACAAAGAACATTAATAAATATAAAAATAAAAAGAAATGGAACGAAATGAAATAAAAATGGATGAAAAAGAGAAAAAAGAGAACAACGAAAAGAACGCTTTAAGTATATTGATTATAGATTTTTGTCGAGTAAATTTCGATATTCGATCATCCATAAAGATACGAGAGTTTGGGGTTCGAAATAATGCCAAAAGGGTTACCGCGGAAACCTCTTCCTAAACGAGGTCCGAAGCCAGGCGTAATAACTTAATCGAGGTTCCACGTTGGACCGTCGAACATTACCGACGAATACCGACGAGCTATTAAACAGGATTTCCGCTATAGCTATATATACACAATTATATATACATATATACATAGGTACTATAATCTCTCCTCTCCTCCTCACCTCCTTCCCTTCTCCTCCACATCATCCTTCGATCGTGGATTTCAAAACGACAGAGGAGTAAGAGCTTCGAAATTATACGAATTCGAATTGAAATAGATTATCTCCGACGAGTATTATTCGTAATGATTTATAAACGACGACATGCCTCGTTATAACGATAAAAATAATAAATAACGTCCTACGATATATTTTGAACGTTATTGATTTACCTGAACATATGTGAATCTTCGTCGATCGAAAAGAAATGGAACATAGTATACCAACTGTAGTTTCAATCAACGAGATCCATCTTCTTTCACGTATGATATTAATCTCTCTCGCGAAAGTATCGTAAAATGATGCGTTGCATTTCGAAAGGCAAGGGATCTTGTTATCGTAGGAAACTTTACAGGATACTACGTTCTCTTCTCT
>NC_057693.1:3831282-3841282 GCF_014466175.1 Vespula pensylvanica
GAGAGAAAGAGAGAAAGAGAGAGAGAGACAAAAAAGATGAACGTAAACGGTAACGTCGGTTCTCAGGAGGGTGGCAATGGTAACGATTATGGTGTTAGTAACGAAGAAACAGCCGCCCTTCTAAGTAGGGCACCACCCCCGCCGGTGGTGGTTGCCGCGGCGTCTCAGGGCAAGCCGGTGCTAACGCGACAGAATAGAGCAACTTTTTTGGTTGCTTCGCCGCAACTGTCAGTGTCTGGACTCGGCGGCTCCGAGGAGAGCGGCACCACCGAAGATCCGGCAACAAGATCTGTACCCGACATCGAATTACATTGTCGTTTGGATGGTGAATTTCAACAACAATCTCAGCAACAGCTTCAACAACAATCTCAGCAACAGCTTCAACAACAACAACAACAACAACAACAGCAACAACAGCAACAACAGCAACAGCAGTTGCAACAATCGATCGTACCACCTACGATCTATCGATCCAGACAAGTGTCTCATCAATATAATCGCTGTCGATGCGATCGAAGGGACTCTCTCGCACCCTCCTCTGCTCTACATTTGGCACGCAGTGTTTCGAGGTAAGATTCTTGTTGTTTCTTTTGTATCTTGTAACGAGATGTTTTCTTCGCCTGGTTTTTTTTTTTCTTTTCTTTTCTTTTTTTTTTTTTTTTTTTTTTTTTGTTATATGATTGATAATGATTTTACGAAATCGTTTCTACGTTCAATGTAAAAATGTTGAATTATTACGTGTTGTTGATTAGAAGGTGCAAACGATTCAAGATTTTATCATACGCAATGATTTTTCTTTTCTTTTTTTTTTTTTTTTTTTTTTTTAAAGAGTTTATGGACAAAGTTATGAGAATAA
Source organism: Vespula pensylvanica (assembly GCF_014466175.1). Classification (NCBI taxonomy): domain Eukaryota; kingdom Metazoa; phylum Arthropoda; class Insecta; order Hymenoptera; family Vespidae; genus Vespula; species Vespula pensylvanica. Next base: position 3,832,139 of record NC_057693.1, read on the forward strand.
AAGTAAAGGAAAGAAAGTAGAAGACAAAGGGGAAAAAAAAGAAACGGAAAAGAAAAGATATCTTTCAGTTCGATATTGGCCATTGATCGACGTTTACGTCATAATGATGGACTACTTATTGTTAACTACTTTTATGCATTAAGTTGAGTGCCAGGCTTATAGAAAATCGGCCACTTATAGAGCCAACGTATGTATATCCCTTCTATTTCTTAGATTTGCATTTACCACAATACTATAAATCGATGGTGAAAGGCGTGAAGTGGGGAGCAGGGTAAATAAATTCGATGAGAAAGGCTTTCGCTTGGCATAAGATAGACGTGCTTTGGTTCTGGATCGATAAAGAAAAAAAAAGAAAAGAAAAGAAAAGAGAAAAAAGAAAGAAAAGAAAAGAAAAGGAAAAAGAATAAAATAAAGTGAAATAAAAAAAAAATTCTTTTTTAAGAAATCGATGTCCGTGTTAAAGAATTTACGTCACGTGCCCATCTTTTTAATGGTATAATCTTATTCGCTCGGCTAATGCAAATTAACGCGGACGAAGGAAGAGGATAGATATATAAAGAGAGATGGAATATATATATATATATATATATATATATATATATATATATATATAGAGAGAGAGAGAGAGAGAGAGAGAGAGAGAGAGAGAGAGAAAGGGAGAGAGATTTTAAATATTGAGCAGAATTCGTCCGTAAATTACAATCAAGCTATTCCGATTTAAACTCGATTGTAGAAATTTAATTCATAATTCGATGCTTGAGATATTCCAAATGAAAGCTGTCGAATTAATGCTAAACGTTACTTCGCGTCTTGACGATCTTTCTTATATATTATATTATATATATATGTGTGTGTATTAAGCCAGCACGTTTAGCCAGCACGCTCTTGATTATCTCGATCACAAGAGTATCGCTAATTATCCGAGAGTTTATAGAAACGTAGATGTTACTGAATATATACATATATTTATCGTTTTGCTGTAATCGCGGTAGTTTACAAGGGCTCGTTATATAAGGGATTTACCATTGCAATTTCGATACCAATCAGTAATACACTCTATAATATTTTGATGTTCCATCAAATTTGCAATAAATTAATATTGAAATTTATCGATAGAATAGAACATATATATGTGTGTGTGTATTACGTACATGCTGATTATCTCGTACACGATGGATTCTCAGTAGCAATATTTTACTAGATACGATTTTGATCGCGAATGATCACTAATGTAAAACGAAAGAAATCCCTATACTGACCTTGATAACTCGGTAAAGGTCACGTACAAGAAAAATAAATCATTACATGCAATTTTTAGCAAATTTCTCTCATTAAACTTTCTTGTAACTTCAAACAATTATGAGACATTTGGTCTGACATTTATGATATATATATATATATATATATATATATATATATATATATATTTACACGACTGTTCGTTTGTATGTGTCTTGAAAAAAGAAAAAAAAAACTATTTAAAAAGTCATCGTTGCATGTCTCGCGCTGTTAACTGTCGTCTTGAAAATTGAATTTAACATAGCGACGGAAAAGCTCGAGCAGATCTAAGAATACTTCGACCATCCAATTTATATTCCCTCTTTTAAAAACTTCGATCCGTCGTATCTGAAAAGTTGGAAAGTTGGAAGACGACTCGCGTAAATTATTCCGAGTTTAAATACGAATTGCATCGCATAGAACGACGACGTATGGAACATATCTTAATAAGATAAGACGATGATACGCTAAAAAAAAAAAAAAATATGAGAGAAGTCGATCTTTCTTTCTCGATTCTTTGTTTCTTTCGATTAACATTTATTTATCGAAGTTAATTTGCGAAAATAAATTTTATTACGTTGAATATAGAAAAGATGGATTCATATTTTATGCGATAAACAAGGATATGAATTTGAATTTCATAGATCGTCAGACCTTCTCGTAAATTTATTTACTATAAACAATGTACGTACTATAAACACGTATAATCGTATAATTTATAATTCATCGTACGTTCGGGTTACACGAAGTAATACAGTGCAGGTCAAAAGTTCGTAAGGGATTTAAAAAAACAAATCAATTATTCCCTTTTTTCCAGACTATCCCAAGCTAATCTTTTTATTTATTTATTTATTTACTTTTTTTTAATTTCTTTTTTTTCAGACTTGAAACGAAATTCCTAGACTTGCGAGTTTACGATTTGAAAAAATAAAAAGATATCCAAACTAATAAAAAACGTAAAATCATCTAGGAACTTTTAATTCGTCCCAGAAATTGTTGACCAATCTAGGAACTTTTCATCTACCCTGTACTTTACTTTCCTGCTCTCGAGGGTGTTAAATAAACAATGTTCTTCAAGTACTACTTTATGCGAACGAGAAAACTGAAGGTTATTTCCCCAAAATCATATTAAAACAACTAATTCATACGTACATACACTTGCATAAATAACAATAAAAAAAAAAAGAAAAGAAAAAAAAAGAAAGAAATTCTCTTCCGTACTATTACCTCTTACGTTTTCTATAAAAGTTCAAGAAAGAAAAAAAGAAAAAAAAAATAATAATAAAGAAACGAAGAAAGGAAGAAAAGAAAGTTCGTAATCGTTTAGATCGAAACAGATCCATTCGAGAACGTAGTTAGGAACGATATTTTCAACAGATACGTAACCCCTATATAAAATCGATTGGAAGAATTTTCAAAAGAGAAAAGTTAAAACGTTTCGTTGTCGTTAAATTTGTCGTTAAATTTCTTTCGTAAAAAAGAAGTCGAGAAATTTCTTCGTTGAATACGTTTCATTGAAAACAAACGTGGCGTATAAGAGGTGCATTGTCTTTCGGATTTTCTGTTGACGATCGTGCTAGATCGGCTCATCGACTCGAATGATGATAGTAAAAAAGAGAAGGATAGGAAAAATTATTTCCCGTACGAATTTTCGATCGAACGAAATACTCTCAGCGATGGTTTAAGAGGTCAAAGGTCGCTTCTCTTCACATAGATAGACCATGTAGTTACGTACATGGTAGGTCCATTTCGCGGTGACGTTTCCCGAGGGAACAAAGGGAAAGGGGATATAGAGAGAAGAGGAAAGGGATGAAAAGGGAATAAGAGGAAGAGAGGTGGAAAGATTGGGAGAGAAACACAACGCTCGAATTTCGTGGCTTGAAGCGTCGACGACGTTTCTACGATGTTGTTTGGTACAGAAGATTGACTTGGACTTTCGAGGATCTTCCTCTATTTCTTTTTCTATCTTTTTCTATCTTTTTCTATCTGTATCTCTCTCTCTCTCTCTCTCTCTTTTCCTTTTTCTCTCTTTCTTTTACTCTATGTTTAGAACCTATGCTCTTGAACAATTTGACGAGCTTCGAGTAAGGTTACGAGAAACTGGGAATGTCTCTGAGAATGACGAACCAATTCTTTTGACTATTCTACATTTTCACGGTGAATATAAAATAGTCTATTCTCTCGAGAGAATAAAACGGAGGTTAGATAAATAACATCGTCGATTTATCGATTTGTTAATCGATAAAAAAAAAAAAAAAAAAAAAGAAACCCATGGGATTACGTATTATAGGGATTCTTTTCGAAGCAAATCGCATCGAGTTTCTTCTTTAGTTTCGTTCTTTTTTTTTTTTTTTTTTTAGAAAATTAGTAAAAAGAGAAAAAGTAAAGAGAAAAAAGAGAAGTACAAGAAAAAAGATAAGTAATATTTCATTTCACGTTAATCCAGGTATAATCTAAGAGAAGTGAACCAACGTAGATTCTAGACACGTTCTGTCAACCTTTTCTTTTCCTGAGGTGGAGGATATAAGAATTTCATGAAGGTAGAAAAAACAGAAACAAAAAAGAAGAAGAAGATGAAGAAGAAGAAGGAAAGTATGTTAACAGCATAAGACGAGAACTCTAAAGAACAACAAGAATTTTTAAAGTTTCTTCGGCTAGTTTCTACGATAATAATTAACTATATACCACGATACATACACGCAGAAAAAAGAATGCTATTTAAATAAACAATTGATGGAACGGTATTTAAATAGAAAATTTGTGAATAAGTTTATGTACATATTTCAATTTATCAAGTAATATTTATTAAAAAAATTAACTTGTTTTTCTTTATCTTTCTATTAAATTCTATATTACTCATTCAAACAATAAATCAATATCATGTATTGAAATGTTTGAAACTTAATAAGTAATTACATCTGATTAAATAAACGACAGAAAAATACAAGAACATTTTTTGACCTCTTCATTTCTTTACGTGGAAAGAGGATTCGTGAAACGAAATTTTCTTTAAAATTCATAAGGAGAAAGAATTTTAAGGAATAAGAATTTTAAGGAGAAAAGAAAACAAATATTATCTTCGTGGCGTAATCTATTCAATTCAGAAAATTGTTCGAAGGACATATTACTTAAAAAAAGAACAGAAAAAAAATATGCTTTTACTTGGATTACTTTTCATTAAGTAATACTACTCTAATGAAAACATCAAAGTCGATTTTCCCGTGTTTCGTGTCCTTTTATTCCGATCAATGCCCGGAATTTTATCAAGCCTGATTGAATTGTCATTGGATCGATCAAATTAAAAAACAAAAGGATAAAAAAAAAAAAGAAAGAAAAGAGAAACAGAAAAAGAATATAACAGATCTTCTCTACGCTATTTACCCTCTCGACATGAAAATTTGACGAAATTTTAAATAGCCGAACACGTCCTACAGTGGAGATACAAAAAGGAAAAAAAAAAAAAAAAAGAAGGATCTGTTGAGTAAAAAAAAAACTACGGTCAAACGAATAAATTGAAAATGGAATTACCAAGGATTTCTATTTGCCATCTTGAAATATCATAACGTGAGAAAGTCTTTCGAATAAACGGACGGGAATGGAAAGATCAGATCCAGTGCCGAGTTTTTTCGTCTTTTTTTTTTTTCTTTTTCTTTTTTTTTTTTTCTCCATGGATTTAATATACAATCGTCCGTGTGAATTATTCATAAAGTGCGAGGTACAAAGTAGATAATGCTACTAGCATACCCGATAGAATCGAAATTGAGAATTTCTACGGCTCAACATTTCCATGTGACGGCTGTCACATTTTAACAAAGATAATACAATATTCGTAGTTCGTTGATCCGCTTATATATAATATATATATATATATACACAAACAGATACACATGTACACAGATATAATGTGTGTATATATATATATATATATATATATATATATATATATATATGTATACGTGTTGTTCTTTAACTCAGCACACACTCTTTTAATTTATTTGATTGAAATGTGTATCGTTAATAAAACGACGACATGAAGATACCGAGAAAGATGCATTAAAGCTTTTTATTTGATATAGAGTTCGTGACATTTAATTGTAAAAAAGGGTTCGCGAAAGTCGTGATAACATTGATCACGGTCTACTAGAAAGTAGAGAGAGAAAGAGAGAGAGAGAGAGAGATTTGCATTCTCAGGTACTCTCTTTAACTCCTCGACTCCTACCTTTATTTAAATGGCTTCGTAATCTACGACGGATAGAAAATCATGATTTCGTTCGCGTTGAAATATTATACTTGATAAAGGAAAAAAAGAGAGGAAAAAGAAAATAAAATAAAAAAAAAAGAAGAGCAATTTCAAGACATTAATGAATATTCTATACAAATCACGACAAGGGTTTATACGGAAATAAATAAATAAATAAATAAATAAGTGAATAGAAATGAAACGAGAGGTGTCAAATACACAATGGAATTGGTTAGAATAAAAGGATGTAAAAAGAGAATAGAAAAAAATAGAACGAGAAAGAGAGAAATAAACGAGATAGAGCGAGGATTATCTCCTTCGGCAATTAAAGAAAGGACCAATTAGGTCCAAAGCAAATATCGATTTGGTTTGGTCTCGTCTATGAGAACAATACCACCACGAATCGTTGAAATACTAAAATTACTGAAACGATCCTCTTTAACGTTACATCGACGATTATCATTAAATGTGAAAAATGAAAATTGAATTGTCTTTAATCGACCTTTTACGCATCCAAACAAGATCCTATCGAGATAAAAGGGCACCATCGTTTGCATCGAACCGAATCATTTTCCGTCGGAAGATGATTATCGAAGAAATTGACGAACTAATAATAGTAACGAAGCAAAGATTTTCTACTCTTCTCCTTCTCCTTCTTCTTCTTCTTCTTCGTCTTCTTTTTCTTCTTTATCTTCATCATCATCTTCTTACTCACTTACTTACTTACTTAAACCGTCGGTCCATTATTATCGTAAAGAATACCGTTATTAGTTCAAAGAAGGAGCACCCTCATCGATCGAGTTAACCAATGTAATAAGAGCCAACGATGGGAACCGATAGTAATTAACAAACAAGTGTCATTTCTTGTTAGAGACGAGAAACTCGATTCTTAAAGTTCGAACGACGATTAAATAAATAATTCAATTTAGTAATATGGAATCTTCCAATAGAAAAAAAAAAAAAAAAGAAAAGAAATCAACAAGAACCAAAAAAAAAAAGAATATTAATACCAATACCAATACCAACAACAACAACCAAATTATATATTTTATTTTTAACTTTTTCATTCCTTTTTTTACGAAACAGAGAGAGCGTAAAGAGCGGACATCATTGCTGTCCTTGTCAAGCTCCACCACCACCGGTTCTTGTAACAACGTCGCCAAGTGCACGGATAATTCGACAAAGTTCTCAACCAGAGGCGTCGGCCTGCTGTTGTTCCGGATGTTGTTGCAACTTACATGCTGGAATCGCACCGAGTGCTGCCTCTCTGCGGCAGTTACGCGAGCCCGGCGACGGAATCGCTGGCATAGCTGCGGATTCATTGAGAATCAACGGTGGGATACGACAATTCCGACAGGTAAGCCACAACAATTATATTTTGCATTTTGCCAATGGCATTGAACCATCACCACCAACCACCACCGTCACTACCGCCACCATCACCATTACGACGACCATTATTACCACATTACATCATCAACAACCATCGTTTCTTATTTTATTTACTAATACCTTTATCAATTACGAAACACGTTCTCGTATTCATTTTATTTCTAACGACACAAAGAACATAATTCATCCGCTTTCTTATCTCATCATCATCATCATCATCATCATCATCATCATCATCATCATCGTCGTCGTCGTCATCATCATCATCATCATCATCATTATTGTCGTCGTTATTATTGTAATCTTCTTGTGTAAAATATTAACACACTATTATTAATCTTGATGTCGTTGTCTTATTCTCTTCGTTATGGTCATTGTCGATGTATCGTTGTTATTATTTTCTCAATGTTGCTCGCATATATTCGTTTGGTAAATCGATCCTGGATCCATGATCGTGCCCCGAGAGTTATCGCTCTTTTTCTTTCTTTCTTTCTTTCTTTCTTTCGCTCTTTCTCTGTCTTTCTCTCTTTTATATCTCCCATCTGTGTTCATTAGTCTTATCTATCTCTTCTTATCTTTAATCGATATTGCAACTTCCTACTATTTCTACCCCTTTCTAATGTGTCTCCATATATTACGTGTGTTTTTCTTCCCCCATTTGTATTCTTTAACGAAAAGAAATAAATAAATAAATTAGAGAAGTATATTTGATACGTTCATAATATCGATAAATGTAGGATTTTAAAAAAGAAAATAAGTAAACGTATAAATGAATTTCGTATAACTATTTACGAAGAAAAAAAAAAAAAAAAAAAAAAGAAAACGGAGAAAAAATAAGAAAAGGCGAAAAATTCTACGTCGCCTCATACTTTACCGACACAGTATATTTTTCTTCCATATCAATCGTAGGGTTTAAACTACCCTTAACTTCGAACTCGTTTCTTTATCGTTGGAACTTCTACATCGCGCCATCTGGCGAAGGGTAGTGAAGTTAATGGTTAGAAGAAAAAAAGTGGGAAAAATAGGAAATGATCGTACCGACTTCGAATCGTTCGATTCGACAGATACAAGCGCAGCGACTTTAATTATCCTTTCTCCTCCTTTGTTTTATTAAAAAAAATTAATTAATCGAATTATATCAATTAATAAATTCGATCAATCTATCTTTGTCTCTCTCCCTCTTTTTTTTTCCTCTTTTTCTCTATCTCTCTAGCAAATTTCTCTCGCAAAATAGATGGCACTACGTGCGTGTTTTCAACCCTCTCAAATTTTATTTTCTATATTATACTCGTTCGCTCCTCACATTAAAAATTAATATCGATGTGAAAAATACATCGATCGTAAGATTACGATACAGTTCTGTTCACACGTTTTTATCCTTCTCCTTTCTTTATCTCATTGTCTACCCATATATTTATCTATCTCTCTCTCTCTCTCTCTCTCTCTCTCTCTCTCTCTCTCTCTCTCTCTCTCTCTCTCTCTCTCTGTCTATTAAATTTCGAGATAACATCGCCGTCGCTACTACTACTACTACTACTTTGTGAAATTAAAACAAAAAAAAAAAAAAAAAAAAAGAAAGAAAAAAGAAGAAGAAAAATAAACGAACAATCGACAATTACATCGACTAATTGTTTCTTTTTCTTTTATTTCTTTCGAAAATATACCCAATTAGTTTTAATTATAAAAATTACTCTTGCCGTCGAACAATTCGCAGGCGGTCATTGTCCCAATGACTAAACTAGAAAAGAAGGTGAAGGAAAGGAAAGGAAGAGAGAAAAGAGAAGAATAAAGGAAAAAAATAAAGAAAAAAAAAAAGAACATATAAGAAAGAAAATAAGACCAAAAAAAAAATTAACGAAAAACGAAACAATAGAAAGAACAATAAATGAGAAGAAAGAAGAGTGAAGAGGAGCTCGCGACATTGTTAGTTTAATTATCTTTCCTTGACGTGTCGGGGCCACCTAGGTATCGTAACCAGAATAAGAGTAGAACGAAGAGTAGAAAGAGGAATAAGGGGTGGGAAGAAGGAGGAAGAGAAAAGAGGGAGATAGGAGAGAGGTAGAGGATAGGGGTAGGAGATACAGAAGAGGGAGAAGAGGAGGAGGAAAAGAGCATCCTGTCGTTTGGCTGACTGCCAACGAACTATAATCAAGCTTCACTCTCCATCTCCTCCTCCTACTCTACCTACTCTACCTCCTCTTCTACTGTACCACTCCTCTCCCTAGTTCTCTCAA
>NC_057693.1:3846282-3904178 GCF_014466175.1 Vespula pensylvanica
AACGTAGAGCAAGTAACGTAGTTTAGTATTAGTAACCACGAACGTAGAAATCAGATAGTTTAGATAGTTTAGATAATTAAAAAGAGAGATCACGATCAAATTTCAGAGAGAGTTTTTCTTTTTTCTTTTCCTGAAGGAGTAAAGAAAGAAATAAACCATGATGTATAAAAAAAGCTATAGAGAATTGAGAGCGAATATGATGAGAAAAGTTTTTTATCTCTCTCCCTCTCTCTCTCTCTCTCTCTTTCTCTTTCTAGCTTATCACACTGCTTTCCTTTTCTTTCTTACTCTATCTATCCATCCTTCGTTAAGTCCGATCTATCAGCACCACCGTTTGTACTCGTCTTCATTTTATTTCTCTCTCTCTCTCTCTCTCTCTCTCTCTCTCTCTCTCTCTCTATCTATCTACCTATCTTTCTCCATCTCACGTTTCACACCATCTCTCTCTCTCTCTCTCTCTCTCTCTCTCTTTCTTTTTATTTGTACGAATATAACAACGTGCTAAAAACACGCCCAGTTTCCCTGGTGGTGCAAATCGTCATCGTCATCAATGGCGACGACGCCTCCCCCGCCAACGGCTATGATGCCCGCTTCCGCTTCCGGTTCCGGCTCCGGTACTCAGGGCGTCGTACTCTGTCCACGTACGCTGTCTCAGGTTCGACGATCACGACTACGCAGAGCCCTCACCGAGGCTACCGCAGAGACCGTCGGCTACGTCAAGACGGTGGGGAAGAATTTCTTTTGATATGCCAAATAATTAATACGTACCTTATATATACTTCATTACACGCAATTTAACATTAATACACGCTCACGCATATTGTGTGTGTGTGTGTGTGTGTGTGTGTATATATATACAATATGTGTGTATATATATATACACATATTGTATTATTTATGCGTTGTCTATCTCGTACGAATTGTCTATTTTTATTTTTACTTTTAATTTAATTTTTTTTTTTCATTTTTTGTGACACACGTCGATGCACGATGCTTTAACGAAGAATAGAGAAGGGTTGTATCGAACGTTCAAAACCGAGATATTTTCTAAGAACAGGGTGTTCTTTCTTTCTTTCTTTCTATTCATTTTTCTCTTTTTTTTCTTCTTTTCTTTTGTGTATGCGCGCGCGTGCATCCTTAAGATATATAAGATGTATCAGAACATTACGTCTCGACTAGTGTGATCTTTTTTTTTATCTGTGCAACGTGGAAGAGTAAATTTCAATAGATTGTGTGTAATCTCTCTCTCTCTCTCTCTCTTTTTCTCTCTTGTAGCATTAGACCTCATGAGACACCCTGTATAAATCGATAGGATATTTAACTGTCTAAGATCAATGTGTCACTGCAGGGATTAATATCATAATCGCTTCGAAACAATAAATCTCTCTCTTTCTCTCGAATAATCATTAAAATATATTTCATGTTGAGTCCGATCGAAAATTTTTGTTTTTTTTTTTTTTTTACGGTTTGCATTCTCCAAGGAAGAAATATATTTTTAATCGAAGAAAATTAAAATGATCGTAATATAGACAACGTCTATAGATACCATCAATATTTCTCTTTTTACATAACCCTGTTCTTCAATATCCTCGGTTTTTAACGTCGTAATATACCCCTTAACACTTAATCGTGCATACCGAGAGACATCATCTCTCTCACGTCTACGTAGGATATCGTCATTAGCTTATAGAACACGCCTTTTCACAACTACCACATAGCTGCATCTACCACTACCATTACCACTATACCACTACTATTATACCATGCCATGATCTTATTATCGTTAGGTTATACTAACCCTGACCTGCATTTTCCAATGATATCCAATGTACATATGTACATATACAGTATGTATGTGTTTGTGTATATATATACATGTTCGTATTTGTATATACACCCATACAAATACACACAAACACTATACGTCGATAAATTTATCCACATCGAATAATCTGTCCATCTACGATCACAGATTTTTATAAATATTTTTCTTCTAAGAAATCTATCTTAAAAATTTATATCTTATTTATGTCCTTAGGGCATTTATCTTCCTCTTGTTAATTAGTAATTAGTATCGTTAGATACGATTAATACACATTATTTACGATCGATACGAAGAGTTTCGAAAGTTTCGTTATACAAAGTTTCCGCAAAGGTACATAAGTTTGGTTTAAGGGAAATATCGACGAGCCATATAACAGGGACCAGAAACTATGAGCGTCTCTCTTTGGCAAAGTTTATCGGAACAAAGATCAAACGGTTCGACACGAAAGACAAATTAAAATATACAAAATTAATAAAAAATATTATCAAACGAATAATATAAACAAATACTTCTTTTTTCGTGATTCGTAATCGATCAGAATAAATCCGATTCGAAAAAATTAATTCGAGAGGAAATAATTTCGTTTAGAATATATTCCGAGAGCAATTATTAATTAGCAAACGATGATAGATAAATAAATTGAGGTGAAAAAAAATATATGTACAGGATGTTCAGAATACAATCACCTCCATTATATTTATATTTTCTTTCAGATATATAAAGAAAGGTAAGGCAAAATCAATTTTCGAAATGACGTTTTATAGTATCGAACAATGCAGTTTGTTTCCAAATTTTAACATAACACTTTACAAAACGAGGAATGTTATCGAAACGAGAAGAGAAAGTGAGGATTAATTTTGCGACAACCTGTACATTGATACGCGACTTTTAACTTAAATTAAAATAGCATTGATGACAATACTACAAGAACTTACCAAAAGAAAAAAAAAAAAAAAATTCTTTCTAAATTCGTTCAATTAAAACAAAGATTATCGGTTTAGAAAGAAGATATCCCATTAAAATTATTTTAGGTTTTTCTAACTTCGTTCTAGCAAAGAAGACGATGCTTCGTGCTACAGGTAAACGTATACGATCGCAAATTTAATAACTATCACCACCCTTTTCACCCACTACCCACCCACCACCTTTTTTAGTAGTATATATCAGGGCACGTGTTTGATCTCCCTTAGAGAGATCCCACCCACCACCCACCCACCATACAGTCCCCCTCTTATCTCGATAGATACTTGGAAAAAAAAACGCACCCGTAGTAGTTGAGTCCACGTGCACGATTTTACACAAAGTTATCGTCACATAGCACGATTTTCCAATATCACACGTATTACTAACACGTGAGAGTAACCACCACATATGTGTGTGTGTGTATATATATATATTTTATACACACATACAAATGGAAGTATATGTCCATGACTATGGACGTGCGAAATCTCGACTTTAATATCGTTTCTCTATCGGAAAATCGATATTAAATATCGAACGTCACCACTAGCCTTTCTTTCTTTCATTTTTCTTTTTTTTCCTCCCTCTCTCTCTCTTTCTCCTCTTTTTTTCTCTTTTTTTTCTCTCTCTCTCTCTCTCTCTTTCTTTCTTTTTCCTGCTGTTTTATCAAGCGACTTTTCACGATGAAAGACATAAAGGAAAATTAACGTGGAAATCTCTATACTATACTCGAGAAATTTGTCCAAATCGAATGTAACCATAAAGAGCAACAAAGAATCATATATATATATATATATTATACGATATATAATATATTTATATAATAAAAATTAAAAAACAAAAAAGACAAGAAAGTATTACTAGCAAATATAAAATAACTTTCGAGTGTATCCATTCGTTGAAAGGTATCTAACAAACTTGTGATTGTTAAAACACGTCTTTAAAGGGAGGACGAATACGTCGAGGATGTTAATACTTTGTAGATATATATATATATATATATATATATATATATATATATATATATATATAAATATGAACAAGAGTATGAACAAGAGAACGAGGGGGAACTAGGACGAGATTAGATGATAACTTGCTAAGATTAATTGTATGATATTATTGTCCGTAAACAATGGCTTTGAGAATTTCAAGTATCTACAGAGGAAATGATATAAGAGTAAGAGGAAGACAAAGATAGACAGACAGACAGAGAGAGAGAGAGAGATAGAGAGAGAGAGAGAGAGAGAGAGAGAGAGAGAGAGAGAGAGAGAAAGAGAGACAGAAATACCCTTTCGGTCGAATGTCAGAGCTATTGTATTTAGAAGTGTCCGAGCAATGATGATGGCTATTCTCTCTCTCTCTCTCTCTCTCTCTCTCTATCTCTCTTTTCCTTTCACTGTACAGAATAAGTAGAATAAGAAGAAGTAGAAGAAGAAGGAACGTAATTAGTCCTTATATTTTTAGTTATCCTTTTGAATGTATAATGAAGTAGGAAGAACGACGAAAGATCGGGATATATATATATATATATATATATATATATATATATATATGTATATATATATCCCGAAGTGAGAGAAGAAAAAACTAAGTACGCGAGTTGGAAAGGATTCACCTTGATTATATGAAGGTTAAGACGAGAGATGAGATTGTGTGTAGGAGAATTGAAACTAAGGGTGGGAAGGAAAGAGGGAAAGAAGGAAGGAAGAAGAAGGATGGAAATGGGTGGGAGGAGGTCTAACGAGGACGAGATGAATCTAATGTATGAAGAAACAGGACGAAAAGGAAAAGAGTTGTTGCATTACATTGTTCTGTTGGCTCGTTGACGAAAAAGAAATAGAGAAAGGTGGAAGGTCGAAGAAACCGTATATGTATCGTCTTCATGTATATATATATATACACATATATGTATATATACGTGTGTGTGTGTATATGTAGAACATAAATGGTGACCTAACTCATTCTACGTTTCTTTATTTGGCAACGTCGTGGGTGGTGACACACAAAAAAAAATCGAACGAGACTGCTACCGAACTACTACTACTTGCTACTGCTATTGTTTTTGTTATTGTTATTGTTGTTGTTGTTGTTATTGTTAGTGGTGGTGGTGTTACTAATACAGTTTCTACTACTGGCTGCTATTACTATTACTGTGAAATACTACTATACTATGTTGGTTTCTTTCTTTCTTTTTTTCTTTTCTTTCGTCTCACTTTCTCCCCCCATATTCTTACGTCATTCCCTTATCCTACGTCTTTTTGACTTCGGAACATCTTCATTTTTTTTCCTTAGCAACAAACCCCCTTACGTCTTCAACCCTCCGATTATTATCTCGAAAACGATGTCGCGTCGAGAGGTATCTGTGTGTGTATTATGTGTATACGTGTTGTGTATGCATGGAAATGCTTTCTCGAACTGTGTACATATTGTACACAAAACGTATTAAGAAAAAGAGTGCTACGATGACGTACACATATATACATTTATATGCTGTAGTATATATCGAGGGTAAATCGGGAACGAACGCATCGAACCAATGCAGTATCTTCTATATATATATATATATATATATATATATATATATATATATATATATACCTCTGTAGATTTTTATTCCTCAGTTTTTATTAAATCTCAAATTATCATCAGGAGCCATCAAAAAGTATTTAACAAAGATTTCTTTGAAAAAGAAAAAAGAAATAATTTTTTTGTTATTATCAACCTAACGTCACGATTATTTTTTATCGTTTTCAAATTTATCAGGAATATAGTAAAACATTCTATCGCCATATCGATCGATCAATTTTATTCTATATCTCTTCTTATTCCTACGAAATAGTCTTTCGACATTCGTCTCGGTCAAGCTGCTTATTCTACTGGCGTCGCATAGAAAACTGGTACGTTTGCTTCATGTTTTCACGGAAAGTAAACGTTTCCGATAACATAAGTAGGAACACGTGGAAGTAAATGGTTCTATTCGTCTAGCTTTTCCAAATATATCCGAATATAAATTTTCAAAATCGTTTTTCACATACCATTACGGTATGAACAGGATAAAGGATGAATCAAAATTTTTAAAAGCGTAACCGACGTGCATATTATTTTTGTTATAGCATACATATTTATTATATATGTGTATATAAATATTTTTTTTTTTTTTTTGGTTTATCTATAATATATACGATACGAGTATTTGCTTCGATCGACGTTTCCAATATATTTTATATCTTTTTCTGTTTTTTATTTTTTTTTTTTTTTCATCGTACCTATTTCTTTTATTGATTTCTTTTTTCTTTTCTTCCAATTTTTCAATATATACATATATATATATAAAAGAAATAAAATAAAAATTTTCTTTCTAAGATATATCCCGTCTAACGAGCTCTAACACGAACGAACACGAAATGATTCATTGAAGTGAAAGAAACTTATTGGATATTATGTAACGCAATGCGGCTTGGCATAGAAAGACGTTCACTCTCGCTTGCTACGTAAGTAAGAAACATAATCAAAATCGTATTCTGTAGTTGGCAGACGTTAATGGCAGACGTGTTGCTCTGTTCCATTGCTGTGAACGTCTGTCAATTAATTTTACGATGAATTCAAGCAGAGTTATTACTTTGCACGTGGCAAGACAGCCGTTAATATTTACTACGACGAACGAAACGAAAAAAAGAATTAAAATTGTATTTTAACTCGTACGAGTAATTATTCTATTATTCGATTAGTTCATAAATTAATACAAAAAAAAAAAGAATCATTTATATTACTTAGAACGATGATTTCTTCATTCATTTGTCGATCGAGTAAATATAATCGTTCGTTTCTCTATTTATTAATATTTTACGTAAGCTAATGATACACAAATATTTTTGCATACGTTCATCGTAATAAATTTCTATCTTGTAACTTGAAAATTATTTATTAATGAAAAATAAGAAAAAAAATAATAATAACAATAAAAGGAATTGAAAAAGAAATGGGAATAAAAATTTCTGAAGATATGAAACGAAACAACGCAAAGCAAGAATTTTTTCAACGCACGTAAAGTCGAAATAAATTCGTCCAATTCATAAATTCATTCGAAAACATAACTTTGAATCAGATCAATAAATAGAATAGTTTCTTTTTCTATTCTTTTACTTTTTTTTGTTTTTTTTTTTTTTTTTAACTATTTTACGTAGCTAATAATTCACGAATAACTCTTTTATACGATCTCATTGCAACAAATTTCTAACTTACAAACGAAGTTTATTTACGATTGAAAGATATAAAAAGGAGGATTATAAAAAATATCAAACTTTGTAAATAAAAATGTCTAATAATGCGAGACAATAAATACACAATGTAAGATGAATTGTTTAACACTCGTAAAATTTAGATAAATCCATGTAATATCGCTTATGCTTTAAATCTCAACAGTTTTGACTAAATTCATAGACGAGATTTGTTAACACGATAGATACACATAATGTCTATGATGATGTTTGTGAACGAAACATGACAAGCAACGTTATCGCGAGAGCGTTGGATTAGAAAATATAAAGGCGACGTAGATAGTCGTGCAGCAGTGTTGATGGATCATACGATGAAGATAGACGTATGCATGACAAGCGAGTAAAACAAGGGAATCTACTTCGTCAAACGATTGATAATTATCATAGCCCATAGTCGTTTACTTATTGGTCGATCGTTATCGTTTCTGATGCTTGACATTAACGAAGATCGATACATCGCTTTGATCGAAGCATGCTCTCTATGTTTGATCTTTTCTCGCACGAGAAAGAGAGAGAGAGAGAGAGAGCATAAATTTGTAAAAAAAAAAAGAAAAAAAAACAGAAAAAACCAAGAAAATATTACAACAATAAATTAGATATTTATTTCTTGATCACGATCCTCTTGATCATCGAAGAAAAGAAAAGAGATAAAGAATGAGAAAGAGAGAGAGAGAGAGAGAGAGAGAGAGAGAGAGAGAGAGAGAACCGCGAATTACTTGAAAGCTGTATTTTATGAAATAAAATTACTTCTGCAAGTTCTTCAATTAAAAAACTTTTCGCATCTCTCGAATGAGAGTTCGAACGATATAAATCCGTGAATCGTTCAACGACGACGACTGGTCGTTCTCGGCTCGTCGTTCATCCGACAAAAGAAAACAAAGAGATTCTTCAAGAATCGATATGAAAAAAGAAATAAAATGTTGGCAGAAATGTCGACAGAAAGGAAGAGAGAGATAGAGATATCTTATGGAAAGACGATCGAGAAGAACGAGTGTAGTAAAGGCGTCCAACTGTTTCCTTACGTTTTTACAAACGAGATGTGTGGTCTCTCTCTCTCTCTCTCTCTCTCTCTCTCTCTCTCTCTCTCTCTTTCTTTCTTTCTTTCTTTCTTTCTTTTTCTTACATAGAGAGTTCCGACATATCGACTTGTTATCGATCCACGTTAGAAGTTAGAAAGGGAGAAAGAATGATGAAAGTCGGACAAGAGACATTCCGAAGAACAATTCGAGAAAGAAAATAATTTGTCCCTAGGTAGCCAACTTCCTTGAGTGACCGACTACACTATACTTTCAACTTATACTACTAAACAGACCACTACTACTACTACTATTACTACACTACCACCGCTATCACCATCACCACACTACCATTACGATCATTACTACTATCTTCTACTTCTATTTCCTTTTCTTTTAGTTACTTCTAAGCTTCCGGAAAAGCCCTCTCTCTTACAAATTTCTCTTTCTTACTGAAGGATATTACCGGTCTGTCAAAGGAAGAACTTTGGATTTCTACGAAATGAACCCTTCGTAATGCACTACCTCTCTCGTTTCTACATAAGATATATATATATATATGTGTGTGTGTGTGTGTTTGTGTATGTACATATATATCGTATATGGTGTAGATATCGAGACAAGAGGTTGGTCGAATACCTTGACATAGTAGTCAACTTGAAACCAAAGCAAATAAGAGAAAAAAAAATGAGAGGAAGAGAGAGCAGAGGGGAAGAAAGAAAAGGAAAAAAAAAACAAAAAAAAAGAAAAGAAAAGAGGGATGTGCTAACCTCGTACAGTACAAAACTTACTACTTCGTTCTATAAGCTTTTCGCGCTTTTCTCTCTTGCCTTCGCTTTTTTTTTTCTCTTATTGCGTGCAAAAAAGGTGTTACGAGTGAAGGAAAAAAGGGAGAGAAAGTAGATATAAAAAAGAGGTTTATATATATATATATATATATATATATATATATATATATATATTCTTCCCTTCTGCCGGTTCCTCCAATAATGCGAGCTTTTTTTCCCTTGCTGTCGACAAAAGTATACAGGAAGCTCCTCTCTATCGCCATAACGTAGTCGTAAAGCTTGCTTTTGTGCCATAAATGTCGCTAGTATATAACATTTTGTTAGCACTTCTCTCTTTCTCTCTCTCTCTCTCTCTCTCTCTCTCTCTCCCTCTCTCTCTCTCTCTTAAAGCTATGCAAAAAACTTTATGAATATTCTAAACGTCGAAAATTATGAAAATTTGATGAATTCTAAATGCTAAAATGAATGGGACTGAGATCTTTGTTGACGGTTTACTTCAACAAAAGAGATACGTTATTAATGAAATAACACGTTTTATAAAATAAGATTTTTTACAAAAAAAAAAAAAAAGAAAAACTTATTAATAATATAACGAATATTTTCTAAATGATTATGAATTTTTTTTTGTAAATTAATAACAAGTATATTACCGATGGAGGGACTACGAAAAGTGGAGAATAGAAATTCCGTTGGAAAATATCCCGTTTCCCTTGATAACTTTATTTACTTTAACTTCATCAATTTTCTCTCTACCATAAGAATAATGAGTTTAGCAAACAAATAGGTATCTAAACGGCAAACCGCATTGCGTGCAGTCACGAACGATAAATCTGTTAAATATGAATGAAATTATAATAAAAACCTCGACAGAATTTCAAGCGTTAATTTTTCTCATTCGGAAAATGATTTCATAATATTTCTAAATATCTGTAATAATAAAACAACGACGACAACAACAATAATAATAATAATAATTATTATTATTATTATTGTTGTTGTTGTTAATAAAAAATTATTTTTCTATAATGACATATGTAGATCAAAAAAAAGTAGATCAATTTATTCTCGAGAAATAATTCCTTCGTGTTACTTAAAAATTTAAAGAAGATAGCGTGCGAGACAAGATATATCGTTCTTTTTTAATATTTCAAATGATTTAGATCGATCTCTCATTTTTCATTTACGATAACTCGTTCAACGTTATGTGTGATTCATCGATAAAGAGAAAGAGAAAAACGGAGGTAAAAAGAGAGGGAAAAAAAAGAGAGAAGAGAGAAGAAATTCAAAAAAATATTTAAAAAATAATCCGCAGGTATTTAACGGCCACACTTCATACACCTCTCGTATAAATTTTTCAAAGCGGTGATAAAAGCCAGCTATCCACTCGTATCACTCTTTCTCTCTCTCTCTCTCTCTCTCTCTCTCTCTCTCTCTCTCTCTCTCTCTCTCTGATGATACTCACGAACGATCTGGAATCCGGTTATACGTATATATCCTTGAACGACACCGTATATGCAGTATATTCCCTTATGAATTATTGATAACGATATTGAACCGAAATCTACCGTTGTTCGTTTGCGATATATAACAAACTTTGGTTTCAAACATTCGAGTAAGAAACAAAAATGAAAGAAATCGAACAAGAGAAACGAATTATTAAGAAACGCAATGATACGAGTAAAAGAAAGAGAAAGAAAGTAGATAGGAATATGGAGGATGGTATATATAGATAGAAGTGATTGGTAATGCGAAGAAGAGAACGAGAGAGTGTTAAATCAAATATCGAATGCGCGTTGAACCACCGTTAATGTTAAATCCGACCTGTAATTACGATCGTATGTCCAGCATTCCGATTCTCTCCGATTTGTATTTCTCCTTCCAACATCCTCTGACCCATTCCAACCCACAGCTCCCCCACCATACCACTCGTCTCCTCGTAAATCCATCGATCGGTCCATAGGCATCGGCAAATAGTAGATAAGCCGCCTATAGCTCGGAGTTCACTGAGAGAATTAGTTGATCGTGTCCTCTTCCCCTACTCTATTCTCTTCTCCCTACCTCCTTACCCTCTCTCTCTCTCTCTCTCTCTCTTCCTCTCTTTCTTTCTTCCCCCATACCTAAATTCATTCATCTAGATTATCATAGATCATTCCGTACTTTTCGAGTTTCGTTAAACCACGCACATATTAGATATAGTGCATTATTCAAACGCGATTCACTTTAATTAACCCGTTGAAATTTATGGCCAACTATGAGCATATATATAACGGGGGGAGGATACATTCGATATTTCGTGTTACAACCGATCTTATGTAGAGGTATATCGTACACCCACCAATCACCACCTCCCTCACCTCTCTCCCATTTCGTATGTACGTATTCGTATATGAAATTCACTACATACAACCGATACACTTACACGTTATTACGTATATGTATTTACGCATAAAGGGGTGGATGGAAGGTGGATGAAGGGGGAGGAATCACACGATACGCGTTACTTACCGCAGCTTGAACTTCGGCATTATGTGGTTCATTACCGGCTTGATGTTTCGGTCCAACACTCCATTGTCGGGGCAACAATATTCGTGCTACGGAACCACCACCACCACCACCACCACCACCACCACCACCACCACCACCACCACCACCACCACCACCACCACCACCACCACCACCACTACCACTACCACCACCATCACCGCATACCGTTTCTCACTGTACCATAGCCACCAACGTTGTTCGCGAAACTTTACAAACAAATTTGTTCAATCGAGTTATCCAACATAATTTCGATAAAATTTCTTTTTTCCTTTTTCTAAACGTCTAATCTATTCGTTAATAATTTCAAACGAACGATTTCTTTTTTTTTTCTCCTTTTCGTTCTTTGTCCTCTCACTTAATTCCATCACTCGTCAATATCATTGTCATAAAATATATATATATTTTTTTTTTCGTTCTAAATGTTTCCTATTTCAACGAACAATAGTTCGTTCAGCGATAAGAACTACCATCGATTATTTATAAATTCGAAATATTTCGATGGAGTCGATTAATGAAACTCCGAATTTTGAGATCCGGGATTGGAAAATACTAGACTAGGCTAATTAAATTCATCGATTGTGGTTAAACACGCATCAGACATTATCGTCCGACTGTATTCTCGTTATTTATTATACGCGACGCGAAGTATCACAGTCGAGTTGTTTTACATACCGTTCACGTAAAGAACATAAAGGATTGGTCATATTGTAGAAGATGGTTATGTAAATGTATTTCAGAAACGTAAGTGATGATAGTTATAAAAGGAGAGAATGGAGAGGAAGAATTACGAGGACAAGCGTAAACTTTTTAAATGAGATAAAAACATTGTGTCCTAATTAGCAGCGGGCAAATTATATAACAACAATAACGACAACGATGATAATAATAATAATAATAATAATAATAATAATAATAATATTATTATATTATATATTATTATTATTATTATTATTATTATTATTATTATTATTATTATTATTATTATTATTATTATTATTATTATTATTATTATTATTATTCATTGATTCTTCGTAATTCAATGTTTCTTCGTGTCTACAAAAAAAAAAAAAAAAAAAAGAGAGAAAGAATGATATCGTAATATAAAAATTAATACAAGTAAATTATATTACACTAAAAGAGAGAGAGAGAGAGAGAGAGAGAGAGAGAAATATTATAGAAAACTTCGGACACGAAGTAAAAATTAATGAGAATAAAAATGTGAAATATATAATTAATACGGATTATAATGAAATAAATTTTTTTATATATACAGATAAACATGTATGCACACATACGTACATATACACAGGCCATCTTTAATAAAACGTTCTGTTAATGAAAAGAAAAAATAAAACGTAGAACGTATCGTCCTATAGATTATTGTGCAAATTTCAAAGTTACGTGGCATTATACGGAATTAATTATTATTAACTCTTTTCCAAGATCATCTAAAATAGATAATCTTTATCTCGAGAGATTCGATCGTTTGATAGAAAGAGACAGAAAGTTCAAATCCGTTTTTCAATTAATTAATCATGAGAGACAGTCAACGATTTGTAATCTTTTCTTTCTCGTCGATCTTTTTCGTTCTATTAAATCGTAAAAAATATCTGAAAGAAGATTTTCACGTAATCGAAATAAATAAACAACGATTAATTTCTTACTCTTGTTATACGTGTACGTGTGTGTGTGTCTATAATAGCTATATTTAACACTGTCGTAGAAACGAATTTTCGTCGATTAATTTCATGTTTCGTAGATGAATTATGTTCGAATCGTTCATTTTTCAATATAGAGATGAAAACGCTTCCAAATGGTAGAACGATTACTTTTTAATTTCCGTTATTTATCAATGTCTTTACCATCGTAACCTCTCTTTAGAAATATTTTCTTCTTCTTTTCTCTCTTTTCTTTCTTTTCTTTTCTTTCTTTTTTTTTTTTATTTTATTTTACATTTTCAAGAATCGCCTTAAGAAACTTACTAGAAATTAAAAAAAAAAAAAAAAAAAAAGGAAGAAAGAAAAGAAAAAAACGATGAGTTAGTAGATGAAAGAAAAATGAGAGAAAGAGAATTAAATATCATAAAACCGATAACAAATATATTTTCGTCGACAAGAGTGCTCCGGATATGTAATAACGTCGAAAAATTTTAACGGGTTAATCTTCCAGAATTTTTTCACGAATTTAAACAAAATAAAAAAGAAAGAAAAAAAGAGAAATGAAATCGTCAAATAGTAATGTCAAATAAGAATACCTCGAAAATATTCGATGAAATAATATCGTAAGAATTATTAATATATTATCGAAGCGTGCTCGTAAAGGATTTTTTGCCCTCGTTCGTTGAACGATAACGAAAACACGATGTTATAAATAATAAAATAATCATAATATAAAGCACGATCGTCCACGATTGTTAACTCGAAAATATTCATGTCAGCTATGTCGCATTAACGTTACTATATCGTATTTCCACGAAGACCAAATTTTCCCTACAAATCTCGTTGTACTCCGCATTCTATAATTTGGTCCCTTGGCAAACGGGCACGTAACGTTCTCTCGAATTGTGCTTTGTTATCAAAATCGTACAATACATAATACCTAACAGCAAGCAAAACATTCAAACACGTAGATGTGTGTATGAAATCAATGGAAGATACGTGAAAATGTCGTCGATGATTTTTTGTTACTTCGATAAAATTTTGTGTCGAATCGTATAGTAGAAAAAGAAAGACAAAAAGAAGAAAGAAAAGAATTAATTCTATTTTCGATTCGAAAAAACTTCTTTTATTGTTACCTAGTTTTTTTTTCTTTTTATATATATATATATATATATATATATATATATATATATCTACTCGTATATAATATATATCTACAATATAAACATACGATATAAATATAGTACCAAAGGAAAGATAATGCTCTTTAAAAGCCAAAAATGGGATATGATAAGACGAACGAGGTATATTTCTCATCGTTTTAAACGATACCTAGAAGGCGAATAGATCGTAACGCTATTTATGAATATCGTAGAATCTATGAAAAATAATTTCGATGTACTTATCGACCTCTATTTGAAAACTTTATGAAATTTATTTTACGATTTCCTTCTATTTCTATCTCGTCGTGAAATATCGCGTTATTTTGTTCAAAAAAAAAAGAAAAAAAATAGAAAAAAAAAAGAAAAAAAAATTGAATCGAGATAATTGAAAGAACGTCGATTCACATCTATCGATTAAAATCGATACGAAGAGCCAAAAAAAAAATATTTAAAAATATATATATATATATTTATAATAAAAAATATATAACGTAGAATATAACGAAATACATATCGTAGAATCTTTAGTCAAGGTCAAAAAGATTTTACGAAGTTTGCCTTTGCATGCTATCCGTTTTAGGATGCACTATGGCGAGCGATCGTATTACAAAATATAGCCAAAATCAAATTATCTCTTTAACGCGAGGACAACCTAGTTTCTAGCTGCGCTCAAACGTCTTCTTCGAGCTACGAAACGTAGGATGGAGAGAGAGAGGGAGAGATAGATAGATAGAGAGAGAGAGAGAGAGAGAGAGAGAGATAAATAGATAGATAGATAGATAGATAGATAGATAGATAGATAGATAGATAGATAGATAGATAGATAGATAGAGAAGATATCACACCTCTCTCATCGTTAAACGTTAACGCTTCAACACTAACAGGCCTTATAAAATCTAATTAATCGAAACGTTAATGGCACTATATGTGTATATACTTATATTTATATTATTAAACGATGGTCTTATTCCTCTTCGTGATATCAACATTTATATCAGACCTATTTCTAATAAATATATACTACACCATTTCATTTATAAATATTAGATGAATTATTATTAAATCGAAATGTTTATTTTATTAATTACGAGTTAAGTTTTATATTAATAAAGAAATAGTCGACGATGTAAAACGTGTGTTCTGGTATCGTTATTATTTTTACGTCTCGTTTATTGTTAGCACGTCTCTCTCTCTCTCTCTCTCTCTCTCTCTCTCTTTTCTCTCACTCTCACTCTCACTCTCTCATTAAATTTACATAGAAAAGATATAAGACGAGATCGTATAAAGAGTAAAAGGGCTCCTCTCTAAGATCCGTTGAAGGTCGTCGTCTTTCGCTTTACTACTTATCTACTTAATCTTACTACTCTATATACTTTTTTATCTACGCATTTTTTATCCAAAAATCCAACCAAGCAGACTAATCCATCATTTGAGAAATAGCCACTTTTTCTTCCTTTTTTTATCTTTCCTTTTTTATTTACTTCTTTCTTTCTTTCTTTCTTTCTTTCTTTCTTTCTTTATCTTTCCTTTTTTTTTTGCTACGACTGCGTTAACATATCTCACGCAGCTATAAAATTATTATTGAGATACGTTTATCGAGATATTTGAAGATAATTTCGTGAAAATAAAAAATGAAAGAAAAATCAACGCGTAAAAGAGTAATTCGTATTATTGAAATACGTTTATCGAGATGTCCAAAAACATTGCTCGTGAATAATGAAAGATGGAACGATATAAGAATAATATATTCCTAATTAATGTTCAAAACTATATACATATATACGTACATAGACATATATACGTACATAGACATATATATATATATATATCCTCGCATTGATACCCAATCTCGTTAAAACTTTTTTATACATTTTTTTCCTTCCCCAATCAAACGAACCCATGCCTTTGAATACTTCATAACGTAGGTATATATCCTACGGAAATGAATGTACGGTTTAACGAGTAGGTATATGTCATTTGCAGCCGTGCAGCATTTTAACATCATATTCATACGTTAGAGAGAAGTATCTCTTTCTTTCTTATCGCCGAATGATATCTCTATTATTTATTCCTACCAAATAGAACGAAAACGTTTCCCTTCCTTTTTCTTTCCATCTCCTCCTACTTTTCTCCCTACTTTACTTTCTTCACTTTTTTCCTTTCTTCCTTTCTTCAAAATAAAAGAAAATAAAAAAAATAAAAATAAAAATAAAAATAAAAAAAAAAAAAAGAAGAGAAACTTCGCCTTCGTTATAACGATCCGATAAATCTTCGGGGAGACACATATATTCCGTCTCATCGATCGAGACAAGCTTCACGATGAACGGACAGAGATAAAATAGAACAAAAAAAAAGGATAAATAAATAAATAAATAAATAAATAAATAAACAACAGAAAAAAAAACAGCAGGAAGAAGAGAAAAGCAAAAAAAAAAAGAAGAAGAAGAAGAATAAAAGCAGAAGATAAAGGGGAAGAAAAAGAAAATAAAAATAAACGGACGAGGATATATCTAGAGAGACACGAAGAGGTAACGCATAATGAGAGAGAAGAAAAAAAGAGTGAGAGGGAGAGATCGAGAAGGATACAAGAAAAAAGAAAAAAAAAAAAAAATACGACAGGACGATTTCGTGACTTGGTTATTCCTCGAATGCGTGACCGTGCGACATGGATAAAGTGCGAAAGTAAATTCATCGAGGTCAAACAGAGTGAGAGGGGAAGAGGTAAAGAAGTGATATAGGGGGAAGTTTGGGGGGGTGAAATGGAGGAAGGTTGAAAGGGACAGGGTTGAAGAACACGGTTGGATCGTGATCGATAAGGTTTCCTCCTTTTATCCCTGGCTCTTAGTTTTCTCTGTCGATAGGAAAAGAAATAAAAGCTAGTAGTCGCCTAAGACACCATGAAAATGCTCACGCGAGATCTCACGATATAAGTCTTCCTCCTTGACCAATGATTCTTCTCCTTTCTCCTTTCCTCTTTTTCCTTTCTCCTTTTCTTCTGTCTTCTCACGGACATGGTAAAAAATAAAAAAAAAAATAAAAAATAAATAAAAAAAAAAAAATTAAAAAACAAATCAAGATCATACTCCTTCGCGTTTATCCATCCTTCTCCTTGTTCTCCTCCTCCTCCTACCCCTCTCCTTTTTTTTCCTCCTAGTGGTTTTCTTATCGGATATTATGAAACGTTAATCGGATCGCATCGATCTTGTTCTACGTAATTCTTCTTTCCACGTTTTTTTTTTTATCTCTCTCTCTCTTTTTTTTTTTTTTTAATTTTATTTTTTCTTTCCCTCCTTTTTTCTTTTTAATTACGGCACGTGGAGAGAGGTCGCAGCGCGGATAGAGAAGATAATCTGGATACGAGAAATTCATTGGGATCGATTAAACGGTATACTGTATCAATGTCAATAAAGAAAATAAGAGAGAGAGAGAAAGAAACAGAATGATATAACGAGAGAACGAGAGAACGAGAAAAAAAGGAAAATTTTATATGCGCGTATGTACGTTCGATAATAATCGAAAAGTATATAACGTAAGTATGTATATATATATATATATATATATATATATATATATATATATACATATACATATACATAGAATATATCTGGTTGGACACAAAAGTAGTCGAGCGTAAATTCGTTTATCAGGAAATTCGATAGAGATTCGATATGGTCGAATATGGTTCGATAGGATCAAACAAGGATGAAGAGAAAGAATAAGAGAGAAAGAATAAGAGAGAGAGAGAGAGAGAGAGAGAGAGAGAGAGAGAGACGATGAAATCCGAGAAAGGTGTCAGAAGGGCTCGTCAACTGATGTTTTCCTCTGAAAACGAAGAATAAATGGAGAACGAGGCAAGTGACTGTCGTGGATAGAACATCTATTAATCCGCCATCTTATTCTCTCTTTGAAAATCTAATAGACAAACTCTTCTCATTCGATATACGCCCACGATCTATATTTTATGATACCCTATATCTTCATATATGAATATGGTGAATATGGTGAATATATGAAGAACAAAAAAAAAAAAAAAAAAAGTAAAAAATTCTTGACAATCGAGAAATTAATCCAATTTATTTATTCCTTCACGAATATCTTCCATACTTCGAAATAATTTCTTTCCTGGATAATCACATTCACGTGTTACGATGTATCCACTTTTTATCTCACTCGACTAAAAATTTCCATTCGACTTTTCCACGTATTAGATTTTAGAACGTATTTGAATTTAAATGACAATGTTCTATGTATATCTACGTATAACGAGCTACTATATTTTTTTCTCTTTTTCTCTTTCTCTCTCTCTCTCTCTCTCTCTCTCTCTCTCTCTCTCTCTTCTCTCTTGTTTTTTCTTTCTTTTATCGAAGTATAGTAATCGACTGACTACAGTTTGCTCGTACTGTAACACTTTTCTCTCTCTCTCTTTTTCTCTCTGTTCCACACTTTTCTATGATATTTTACGTGTCAATAAATAGAGAAAATCAACGTCGAAAGCACCATATTTAACTTGAAAAATGAAACGTGTAACGCGTACGATAAAATATTTTCGTTGCTTCTCGTTGACACGTCGAAAGAATCTTTCTATCTGTACGCTATCTTCTCTTCTTTTTCACTCGAGAAAAGATCTCGAAAGAGCATCGAGAAAACATCGACAGCTAGAGTTGAAGATTTATATGTATGTACATATAAAGAGTGGATAAAAAGAAGATATAAAGAGAAAGATAACATATATAATATTAATATGTAAACGTGACGATTTAAATAGAATAATGAATAACGAATGAAAATCAAGCAAATTATTATTATGCGGTTTAATCAAGGCGAAATATAAAAATTTGAAAAAAAAAAAAAATACAAAAAAAAAAGGAATATCAAAATTTAATCAAACTTCGAATAGAGAGAAAAATTATACGTATACATTTAAAAATAAACATATAACGTAACGCATGAATAAATCAATAACGATGAAAATCAAACAAAATTATTATAAAGTTTAATCGAAAAGAAATAGAAAAATTTTGACAAAAGAAAAAAAAAGTATTAAAGAAAACAAAATTTAGAAATGACGATTATCCTCAAAAGTCGATAAAAAATACACCGAAAGATAATCATGCATTTATATATTACGCACACATAGACACAGGCAAATCGATGATAAATCGAGACCTAAACAAATCCCCCAAAAAAAAAAAAAAAAAAAAAAAAAATATAAACCAAACGAATCATTAGATACCCTGATCAAGACGAATTAACAAAAAAAATACAATAATCAAAAAAGACTTTCTCGTCGGAGTATGATGATAAATCAATAAAAAATCCAAGAAAATTGTTATATACCCTAATCAATACGCTACATAAGAAAATACAACAATTAAGAAAGACTAAGTCGCCGAAGTATGATCGAAGAAAAATATTCATAGAAAAAAAGA
This sequence comes from Vespula pensylvanica, assembly GCF_014466175.1. Taxonomy (NCBI): domain Eukaryota; kingdom Metazoa; phylum Arthropoda; class Insecta; order Hymenoptera; family Vespidae; genus Vespula; species Vespula pensylvanica. The sequence goes on from NC_057693.1 coordinate 3,865,946, forward strand.
AAAAGAAAAAAAAAAAAGAAAGAAAGAAAGAAAGAAAGAAAGAAAAGATGAATAACAAGAAACGGAGCAAGAAGAGAAAGAAAAAGAGGAAGAGGAACGAAAACAAGAACAAAAAACCAAAAAAAAAAAAAAAAAAGAAAACGAACAAAAAAAAAATGCGTACACACATATACGTATACGCCTACCGTCGGTTGAGAAGGGTTGTTCATAGTCGAAATATAAACCTAAGCACGCTGATAGTAGCAGGATGGTTAGTGGTGGTGGTGGTGGTGATAGTAGTGTAGTGGTGGTGATGATGGCGCTGGTAGATGCCGTCGAGGTCGAAGGCGGTGGTAGCAAGGAAGAGTGGAAGGGTGGTGGACGTATGGGGGAAGGAGGGTTGCTAGTGCTAGTGGTAGTGGTAGTAATGGAGGTGGTGGAAGAGGTTGGAGGATAAACGGGGAGAAGGGAAAGGAGAAATAAATGGGGACCGACGCAGTCCTGTCGGGAGCGTCAGAGCGGGCGGACGCTCACCACCGACGCTTCTCTCGCTCGCCTCGTTTCGTCTCGCTTGGCTCTCTCTCTTTCTCTCTTTTTATTTTTTTTCTCTCTCTTTCTTCTCTCTTTCGTTCTCTTTTTTGTCTTTCTCTCTTTTACCACATCGTCCTCCTTCTGTTCCTTCTTCTCCTCCTTCTCCTTCTCCTGCTCCTCCTCCACCCCTCCTGTTCCTTCCTAATCTTTCGCATTTTTTAAATCCCTTTTTTTACTCCTTTCTCGGTTCCATCATCATTTTTTACTTCTCTTTCTGTTTTTCTATATATATATATATATGTATGTATTTGTTTATATATATCTATAATATGTAATATATTTATATATATATATATATATCCTACGTTTTCGAAGGGACATTTTCTTTTATTCTCTTTTTTTTTCTTCTTCTTCCTCTTCTTCTTTTTCTTCCTCTTCTTCTTCACTGTATACATATTTTATCTTCTCTTCCTACGAAGCGCGAGATAAAAGAAAGATAATCGAAGGGTGAACGCGGAGTGAGCACGTTTGTTGTTGTTCTTTGCGCGCGTAGACGCGACGATGCGACTCGAAAAGACGCGTGTACGAAATTGCCGGTTATGTTGGTTACGCCGGTTAGAAGAAGACAACGTCATCCTCAACAATCATAACCAGCAGCAGCAGCAGCAGGATAACCAACATCAACATCACGACCACCACCACCACTATCACCACGTCTTTAATCATCATCACCACCAGCATCACCATCATTATCGCCGCCAGCATCGTCATTACTACTACTACTATTATTATACCGATACTAAGATCTAGGATCTACGATCGTCAATCGTGTTTCTCGTTGAAACATACAGATTTTGTTTCATTCGAGAAAATAGAGATATCAAGGAGGAGAGAGAGAAAGAGAGAGAGAGAGCGCGCGCGCGCGCGCATCACCCTCCTCTCTTCTCGTCTCTTCTCTTCTCTTCTCCTCTCCTCTTTCCCCCGCATTGAAAAACTGGGTTTTAACAACGTCGTCGCGTAGAATTTAAAAGAGAAAGACAGACATATAGACAGAGAGAGAAAGAGGAAGAGAGGGTGTGTGTTGTGTGTGTGTGTGTGTGTGTGAAAAAAGGAAGCAAAGAAGAAGAGAAAAGAAAAGAAACGGAAGGAAGGAAGGAAGGAAGGAAGGAAGGAAGGAAGGAAGGAAGAAATAATAAGGGTGGCCGGTGGTGGTGGTTATAAACTGGAGCGTTCGAGAAAGCTCACGAGTGGAAAAAAGAGGAATATAAAGAGAGAGGAAGAGATAAGGTGACGGAGAGAGGGGAAAAAAGGGAGAAAGATAGAGTGATAAAAAGAGAAAGGAAAAAAAATTAAGAGGGTAAAAGAGAACGAAGGAAAGAAAGAAGGAAGAAAGAAAGAAAAAGAGAGAGAGAGAGAGAGAGAGAGAGACAGACAGGAGACGGATAGAAAGACAGAAAGATTAGAAAATAAAAAAAAGAAAGAAAGAAAGAGAGATAAGAAAAGAATAAAGATAGAGAAATTGACATATGTCTCGAGGAGATGTATCGTCGTCGCGGATTGCCGGTGCTACTGCCACGAGGATGCTTTCTTCTTCTTCTTCTTCTACTTCTTCTTCTTCTTCTTCCTCATCTTCCTCTTCCTCTTCAACTACTACTTATTCTTATTCTTATTCTTCATCGTGGCCCATCGCTAAACGCTACGCTGCTAACGCCAACGGATTCTTCTTTTATTCTTGTCAACGAGAGGAAGAACGATATAATCGAAGCCGACGTAGTGTCATCGAAAACGATTTGGACGACGAAGACGACGAGCATAATCATCGTCATCACTATCATCGTCATCGTTTTCATCGTTATTATCATCGTCAACATCGTTATCAACAACAACAACAACAACAACAACAGGAAAAAGCCAATCTTCATCAACAACAACTTCTTCTTCTTCAACAACAACAACAACAACAACAGTGTATCCTATTCCTTCTCATCCTTCGATATCTCGAATCGAGACTCGATAGTACTTTTTGTCGATCATTGCCCTCCTCCTCCTCCCTCACCCCCACCCCCGCCACCACCTCCTCCTCCTCCACCTCCTCCACCTTCTTCTACTTCTATTTCTTCTTCTTCTTCTTCTTCTTCTTTTTCTTCTCCTTTTTCTCTTTCCTTACCAATATCTTACGTCAAAGACAAAGACGACAACATCGTCAATGTCTTACTCTCCTCCTGCTAAATAATCCTAATTCACAATCGCGATCACGAGTACGACGTATAACGTCACCGACGACGACCGTCACGACTCTTTGCTACTGCCGTTGTTGTTGCTGGCCCGTCGCCGAAATCAAATATCGTGCTCGGCCTAACGAAAGAACTATCTTTCTAACGTGTGAAGAAACAACATTCGTACGGTGGTACTTCTTAAAACGATTATGTTGTCATTAGAACTTGGACAACTTTGATCCTGAGGGACTACGACGACGTTTCGATTACAAGGATCACGTACATATATTAGTTACTTATATAAATATATATATATATATATGCATGTGTATATATATTTATTTATTTATTTGTTTGTTTAGTTTTTCATTTATATGTATATTTATATATGCAGTGAATCGTCACAACTTTACACTCTCCTTACAACTGTTTTCGCGAGAATGAAGATTCCTCTGATGTGCGTTCGTTCTTATTAGGTATATACATACATATATACATACATACATACATATATACATACATACTTCCCTTTCTCTATCTATCTACCTATTTATCTATCTATCTACTTACCTATCTTCTATCCATCTATTTATCCACTTGTCTATCTGTCTATCGTATTCTACTTGTTCGAGATTAAAGAAAAACAAAACGTCTCTTTTCCCCTTCGACGTAGAATAGAAAAAGAAATTCGAAGATATACCGAATAAAGACGAGACTACACCAGAGAGTGTTTTATTCCTTCGCGATTTTTTTATCGATCCTATTTCGTGAAAAGAGAATTGCAAAGAACTCTCGGATGTCGTAACACGAGTCAAAGGTTTCGTAAAAGATTCTCGAAGCGTTCGATGTAACCGTGAAATTTGAGGAAAATAAGAGACGAAGAGAAACGAAGAGAGAAAAATAGAGAGAGGGAGAAAGAGAGAAACAAAGAGAGAGAGAGAGAGAGAGAGAGAGAGAGAGAGAGAGAGAGAGAGAAAAGCAACGGAATTTTCCTTTTCCGTTTTATTTTCTCTCGAACGATATTGTCCGTCGATGTTTCGAATACTTCCGTCGTGAAAATGTTACCTATTACACACACACGAAGATCAAATAGATCCCTCTCCTGATCCAGCCTGTTACAAAGGACAAACTCGATAAATTCTTTTCTCTTTTCCCCGTTTGGACATGATATCTTTCACGACCTTGAATGAAACGAAACGTATTTTATTGTTATTTGTTAGGACATCGTCGAGAATTACGTGATATTATATTCGTAAAAATCTCTCTCTCTCTCTCTTTCTCTCTTTCTCTTTCTCTTTCTCTCCCTTTCTTTTCGTGCACTTACAAAACGATTTGCCCGAATCGCGAAAGAGAGAGAGAGAGAGAGAGGAGAAAATCGTAACATAACTCGTTACATTACCTACGTATATATAAGCTCTATTTTCGAACGATCGACTGACCAAAGCTCTACTGCTGTTACTGATGCCGATGCTGAAACTGATGCTGATGGTACTACTTCATTACGTAACCTAATAGATAAACGCAACGCTGTGACCTTCGAACGAAAATTACCCCTTCGATATTTACCGAAAGATTTCAAATGAAATAATACGTAATTGCTAAAGAGTAAACTACACGTCGTTATTAACATTGATTAAATATTTAAATAATTTCAACAACGTTACAAAACCTAATAAGCATTGGTTAATAAATGCAATACGAATATAGGATTGTTATTACGTATATATAAAATATATACATATATATATATATATATATTCTGTTAAAGATATTCAAACGAAAAGAGATAATCGTTTGAAATTAGTTTTTTTCATTCTTCAACGGTATATCTAAAGATAGATAAAATCGACGATAAAAATCGTAAATAGGTACGCGTATTTTACCGGATATATCGATTCGAAGCTTTGCCTTTGACGAGAGCGATTGCGCGTGTCAAAAGAGTTGTATCGTCGGAGAAATCGACGAGAACGATAAGAAATCGAGAAAAGAAATCGAGGAATATAATACTTGTTATAACGATAAGAAACGTCGATTATTCTTTGTCACCTCGACAAAGGTCCATCATCATCATCATCATCATCGTCGTCGTCGTCGTCGTCGTCGTCGTCGTTCGCGATACACACATCTTTTTTTTTTCCTTTTGCTTTTTTTCCGAGAGTCGAAAGGAGTCGAGCGGAAGGAAGAAGAAGAAGAAGAAGAAGAAGAAAAAGGAGGCTGGAATGAGGGGTAGGGATAAGGGGTAAAAGAAATAATCGAACAATAGATAGGACGCGAATTTCTAAAGTGACTCGGATTAAGAACGAAGATCATCGTCGAAAACGAAGTTCATATCGGACATTGAGTGTTTTCAAAGTAAAATTCAACGTTACCGTATAGTCGTTTCGACTGTAGCTAATTCCGTTGGGCACTCGGCTACTATCGAAGAGACGATTACTTTTAATCGATCGGAACCTCCATTATCGAGGTCCGACGGTACCGCGAATCCTATCGCTGTTTCACCTTTTGCTGGACTAGCTCGGATTTGATCTCAAAATGAACAGGAAACACTCTCTTTCTCTCTTTCTCTCTCTCTTTTTTTCTCTCTAACTCTCTTTTTCCTATATTATATATATATATATATATATATTATGTGTATGTATGTATACGTGTATCTTTTTCTCTTTCTCTTTCTCTTTCTCTTCTCTGTATTTTTATTTCTTCTCTTTCTTTTTTTTTCTTCTTTTTTATTGAAACAACACCATCGAATCGACTAAATCGTATTGCCGGGATCAACGGAGAACGTGTCGTTCCTCTTAAAGTTAAGTGCACTGAGTTCTCGAATCTCGATTGTTATCTGAATGAAACATCTACGCCGTCTGTAAGGGTTCCATTTAATCTTCCAAAAAGAAAAAAAAAAAAAGAAGAAAAAAGAAATAAAAAAGAAATGCAAACAAAAAGAAATAGGAGATAAAATGAAATAAAAATTTCGTTGTCTTCCATCCTGGAAGGCGAAAAAAAAGCGATCTCTCTCGAAAAAAAATTAAGTAAAGGAAACAAAGAAAAAAAGAAACAAAAAAAAAAGGAAAGGAAAGGAAAGAGAAATTAAACAAAAAAAAAAAAAAAAAAAAAAAAAGACGAAAAATCTAATTGTTAGCGACGCAAGAGAAAGAGTAAGAGATAAAAAGTGAGTAGCAGTGAGAGCATAAAATCGTGTTCGCGTTTGTTCGCAATCAAACTTCATCATATCTCTCCGAACGAAAACCAATAACGTTTCGTTCTGGTTCATATGGAGCAACGGAACACGTATGAACAACCAGAATACGTACAAGCTACGATCGATTTTGCCAGGTTTTCTAAAAAAAAGAGATAAAGAGGAGAAAGTGGTACGTGTGTGACTAATTTCACATGCGAAAAGTAGACAGATAGAAAAAGATAAAAAAGGATAGAAAGAGATACAGAAACGAGAGAGAAAAAGAGAGACAGAGAGAAAGAGAGGCAGAGAAAGAGAGAGAGAGAGAGAGAGAGAGAGAGGGAGAGATAGGAATGTTGTTGCATCCAGTTATGATTTCGAGTTACGCGTTCGGAGGTTATCGCGGATGGTCGACTTTCGCTCGTTAAATTGGAACACATCGATTATTCGTCGTCCGTCGATTATTATCGCGATGACACCGTTCCGTTTTCTGACTATTAAACGAAGGTTCAACATACACGTGTGGGAGAGAAAGAGAGAAATAGAGAGGGAGAGGTAGATAGATGGATAGACAGATAGATAGATAGATAGATAGACAGATAGACAGAAAAAACAAAATTGTCTTTTAGGGAGGGAAACCTCGAAAGGACGAGTTTTTCGATGAACCTTTGAAGGACTCGATGAACGAGAAAAGGATGAACGCGTACGACATACCCAATTTCTTGCGAGTCCTTAGAAACCTCTTACGAACGAATACGAGTGTCTTTGCAACGAGAAGAAAAGAAAGAAAAAAAAAGAGAGAGAGAGAAAGGGAACGAGAAGAAAAAAAAAGGGGGAGGGGAAAAGGGAAAGGATAGACGCGTTAAGAAAAAGTAAAAGGATAAAAGGAGAAATAGAGAGAAATTGCAAGACGTCAGCGTGATCGAGAAAAAATATTGGAGATTTCAGCGAATTGTTTGAGGGAGTATCCATTCAACACCTTTTCTTAGAAGCAATTTGTTCCATCTTTCTTTATCTTCATTTTCTTCTCGTTTCTTTTATCCCGATCTCAATCTTTCTTTATCTCCTTCCCTTTCTTACTCTACTTATTATAATATAGATAAAGAAAACGATCGTTCACTTAACTTAACACTTAAAACTCAACTTATGAACGAACGCACGAAAAATCTCGAGGAGTATTACGATCTCGACGTATTTTCTTTTTCTTTCTTTCTTTCTTTCTTTCTTTCTTTCTTTCTTTCTTTATATATATATATATTTTTTTGTTTCTTCCTTTTTTTTTTATTTATTTTTTTTTTGTAGAGAGGAATAATCAACGTACACCTGGCAGTGCTTTCGATCTGAGAAAACAACAGCCAGAGAAGAATAATATTCAAATTAGAATGAGAGATAGGAGAGTGTATTGATATATTTGTATTGTATTTATATATATGTATATAATATATATATATATATATATATATATATAAATATATATTCATGACAAATATAGTGCGATCAACGATTAAATAGTTCCGATGATGAGTGAATTCACGTACATTGACGAACGAATATTCATAATCGCGATGGAGTCGAAGGAACGCGTTGTGTTCAACGAGAAAGTGAATCTTAGCGACGGAAAAACTGACTCAAGTTCTAACGGTGACACCTGTCTCGTGGATTCGCCGGATCTAACTTGAGGAAAAGGAGAACCGGATGTAAATGTCATTGAAAAGGTTGGTATATTTATTTAAAAAAAAAAAGAAAGGAAAAAAAAAAGGAAAAAAACCGTCTAAAGATATTGAAAGTTCTTATACGATTAAAAAGATTATCTTCGATAAGATAATAGAAAGATTATATTAAAAAAAGGAACGTGCATAAGAAAAGAAAACAGCGCGTTATTTGTACTAAACAATAAAAGCAGGACTACACAACGAGTCAATGAAAGTTTCGAGAATAAGGATCGTTCAAATGTATCTAGTAACTTGATCTCGAACTATTAAAGCTTCTTTGGTGCATCATGCTCTCTTTCTCTCTCTCTCTCTCTCTCTCCTCGTTCGACCTTTCGAAACTTTCCTCGTCTAGTACTACTCTTTGCCAAGTCTTATTATATTAGTAGGTAAAACCACGGAGCTTTCTCTATTCAATTTTCTTAACTATCTCGAAAGCATGCTTGAACTACGTTGAAATTGTCGCCACGATTCTTTGAAAACGTGTTCTATGAATGTACAACGTAGGTATTTATTTACTTATATAGCTGAAATATATATTTTATATAAAAGTGTCCCGGTGTACGCGATGCATAATCAAAAGAAAAGATACGAGAAAAAGAGAGAGAGAAAAAGAAAGAGAGAGAGAGAGAGAGAGAGAGAGAGGGGAAAAAAAAGAAAAAGAAAAAGAATTGGCTACTGTAAGGTTTAGAAAAGTAAGAGAAGAGAAGACTAGAGTAGACTAGAGAAGAGAAACCACCACGTTCTTTGCCAAGCTTTTCGGTAATTTGCGTTGACTCAGCTATGAAGGCCTAACATTTCCACTCCGATCACGTTTTCTCTACGGTTACTCCTTGGAGCCCGAAAGGAGGTTCATATACACAGGACGAAATTGACGACCCACTTTATCCTTACGAGAGGAACCCTCTCTCTCTCTCTTTTTCCCTTCTCACGATAACATTTTGACCGTAGTTCGAAAACTCGGCTCGTCAAATCTGATCAACACTCTCTCTCTCTCTCTCTCTCTCTCTCTCTCTCTCTCTCTCTCTCTCTCTCTCTCTCTCTCTCTCTCTCTCTCTATCTCTCTCACATTCACACAAACACACACACATTTATCAAAGTTTTATGAATAAAGAAAATCTTTCAAATTTTATCCGATAGGTTTACTATCTAGTGTCTATCTATCCTATTTATCTATCTATTTATCTATCTATTTATTTGTCTATTTCTTCCTTAACTCTCTGTAATAAAATGAAACTTATATTACGATACATTATTAATCGATCTTTTTTTTTTTTCTCTCTTTTTCTTTTTTCTAAGTAACTCTAAGTAAATGCATAATATAGGATCAAGCAAAAAGGTTCCTAAGCGATATTAAAAATCAATTACTCTTTTCCGAGACCTTTCAGCTTAATATTTCTTTCCTTTCTTTTTTATTTATTTGTTTATTTATTTATTTTTTTATTTTTTTTTTAATTATTTTGCTTTTCTTTTTCTCTCTCAGACTGTAGAACTACAAGCTTAGCTTGCGAAACTCCAAGCTTGACAAGAAATCTATCGACTCTCGATAAGAAAGTAATTGATTTTTAAAATTACCTTTAGAATTCTTTAGCTGCATACCCATCCTCAGGAGTTTTGATTAAAATTTTACGAAGGATACAAGAATATATCTCTATAAAGAAATATATACATACATATACGTACATGAGTATTAGATGGAATTTGAATGTGCAAAAAAAAAAAGAAAAAAAGAAGAAAAAAAGAAAGAAAGATACAACGAAACTGTTCGCATTGTTAGATTAGTCAAAATCTTAGAAATACAAGTAGGTATTTCGATATTGAAGTTGTGAAAAATAACGGTACATCCCTCCAAGTATTTTGTAATAAGATAAGCATTCCAAAGCGAGAAATAAGCATCTACGAAATGTTATACTTGAGAATAGAGAATGTAAAGAGAAACCGACATATCCGTCCACAGAATTTTCCCTTGGGAATACGTCTCAACTCTTATACGAATGGTTAGAAATTGCAAAAACAGCTGAGTCTTTCCGAGAGTCCTGACGTTTCATGTAACATCGTCATTTCTTTCTTTCTCTCTCTCTCTCTCTCTCTTTCGGCTCTACTCTTTTTTTTCCTTTTTCTTTTTTTTAATATTTTTTTCATCTTTATATTTTTCAAAGAGCACGGAGAAAGAGTTTATTTCGCTCTTGTATGCAGATTAAGTAACCATCCATAAAAATCGCGAACAATAGCATTTCGACTGGTTTTTTTTCTCGGTTGCTGTCGAGCGACCAATCATGTGGAAGAAAAAAAAAAATGAAAAAGAAAAAAAAAAGAAGAAAAAATCAAACGCTGGCGACAAACGTGACATTTATAGAAAAAAATATATACATACATATACACATACACAGACACATATATATATATATATGTACTGGGTGTCCTAAAATGTTTTCCACGCATACGTCCGGAGGGTTCGTAGAAGGGATCCCATAGAACAACTTTTTAATAGGAATCAATGACCATATCCCACCCTTAAGACAACTTAAGACGCTGTAGGGGTTTCGAAATTGGTCGTTGGCTTGCTTATCATGTGTAACATAACATAAAACAATCTGTTTGGTCTTTAGTAGGTTCAAATATAATGAAATTGTTTTACGTATAATCGTTTTGAAAAAGAAAAAAGAAAAAAAGAGTGAGAGAGAGAGAGAGAGAGAGAAAGAGTAAGAAAAAGAAATATATTTAATTGCTATTAAAAATTTGTCGTTTCGATACGTTTTTAATAATCACTTTCTCATCAATTCTATCGACGAAGTCAAAGTTTCGTTGGATGAGAAGAAATGAATACGAAAGAAAAAAAAAAAAGAAAAATAAATAGATAAAAAAAAAAAAGATTAAAAAAAGCAACCCATCGTAAAAAAAAAAAATTTAATTAAAAATCACGATGGACGTTTTAAAACGAGTACGATCGATAAGTACGCTAAGCACGCTCGTGAATTAGCTGTACTCGCCTTTCAATTCTCTCAATCTTCAAGTGACAAGACAAACGAGACTAAACGATGTGGCTTCACCGAGATAGATCGATCGAAAGAATTAGTTTCATTTCGAAAAAGGCTGGTAAAAGTAAACCCGATACAAGTATCTAGTAGTTTGCATCCGATGTTCGATAACGATCGAGTAATTTATATTTGTTTGATTATCATCTTTTGATTTTTTCGTGATAGAAAAGTAAAAAAAAAAAAAAAAAGAAAGGAATAATATAAAATTATGAACGAACGTTTAAGTCAAAGGGAAGTCATTTCGATGCTTATGAAATTATAAACAAATGTAAAATGTTACACACATGTATATATATATATATTTACTTATTTATTTATTTATAATCAAATCGTTTCAACAAATGCAATTTGAAATAAAAACGCGAGTAAGCTGAAGCAATAATATGCATAAATTATGCCTGCAACTTCTCTCTCTTTTTCTTTTTTTAATTAAATGTAATTTAATATTGATAAAAAAAAATGAATGTAATCTTATTAATCTTTCATGAACCAACTTGTTTCAATGTATACCAAAAAAAAAAAAAAAAAAGAAATAACATTACAACTATAGTATCACTAATAAAAAAAGATATTAAAAACTTCGAACAACACGAGAGAAACAATGAAATTTGCGATATAATGAAACAAAGTGAAACTTCAAAAAAATAAAAATAAAATAAAATAAAAGGAATAAAAAAGACACACACATACACACACACACACACACACACACACACAAATATATATAAATTTGCCATATCAAAGTTACTCGAAGTTATAGAAGGTTAATCAACGATACATAAAAGAAGAAGAATAATATTATTTGACTTGGAAAACCGAATGAAAAGTCACTCCCATAAAAGTTCATTATACTTATAAATAAAAACCATAGAAAAATTATGGATTTAGTTTGCGGACCATTGAATTAAACGTTAGAGAACTACTCTCCTCATCGATAATAACGACGCCGAGAGTCGGCTAAAGTCGGTCTTTAAATCAACGAATCACATTTTAGCATTTTGTCCATTTCGTAAACTCTTTTCGGCAGACACCGTGGCGTCCAACTAAATTATCGCATTTCCATGTAGGACGATCAAGCGCATCCGATTAAATATGTACATATTTTAACGCAGAGAGAGAGAGAGAGAGAGAGAGAGAGAGAGAGAGAGAGAGAGAGAGAGAGAGAGAGAGAGACACATAGAAGAAAAGAAAAAGAAAAAGAGAGAAAGAAGAGAAGCTTTAGAGCTATGTATATGAGATTTACGATGCAAAACGTCTCGACGTAGAGAGATACTAGTCGGACAATATTCTCACGAGTGTTCGTTCGCATTTCGTCTGTTTAATATAGAGAAAAAAAAAGAAAAAAAGAAATGAAAAAAATTGTAAAACAAGAATAGAAAAAAGAAGAAGAAGAAGAAGAAGAAGAAGAAGAAGAAAGTAGAAGAAGAAAGTAGAGGAATAAGAAACGTGAAAGCTTTCAAGTACTACTATAATATCGTCCCCTATGACATGCGATAGATCGCAAAGCGGAAAGTTCAAAGGCACAATAGTTATGTAAATGTGTGCACGTAAGGATATCAACGAACTTAGTTAAACGCACATATATATTCTCTCCTATCATTTTTCAACAAGACATTACCCGATGATAAGATCGATTTTATATCGATCAATTATTATTACTTCTAGTTTTTGTCCATTTATCGTTAAACGACGGTAATATATTTTATTAGATGTTTTAAAAACGTATAGAAGTTAAATGAGAAATTATGAAGGGTGAGTAGAATTAACGACGATGACGTACTTTCGATATTTCGCGTATACGCGAGTATATTATCCAGCGAAAGAAAGAAAGAAACAAGAAAATAAAGAAAAAGAAAAAGAAGATAGCATTTCATCGGTCGAAGGTACAAACCGAAACATAGAGAAACTCTGTTCGTAAGAATGCAATTGCTGGAAAAGCTCCCTTGGTGACGATTGCATCGGTCATTCTCAGAATTCCAAATATATATATATATATATATATACATATACATACATATATACACAATGGTCTTTCGAACACGACTGACTGACCCAAATTCAAACAGTACATATATTTACAAGCACACAGAGATAAGTGTAACACATAAACGAAATAAAACAGTGTTCAGAAAAAAAGTAAAAAAAAAAAAAAAAAACATGAAGAAAGAAAAAAAGAATCATCAAAATCAAAGACGAGAAAAAAGTAAATGAATTGTAGGGAGTATAAGACGAAAATAAAAAAAAATGTTTATGGAGTGATAAAGAAATGATGAGAAAAAAATACGACTGACGAACGTATGCATGTATATTATTGAGCATTGTATATAAAAAGCAACCATTAACCAATAATGATTGACGTTTATAATATCAAATGGGGCTTTCTTTTTTGTTTTGTTTCTTTTTTTCTTTTTTTTTTATCTTTTTCATCGATACGTCGTCGAAAGTAATTAAGAAACAGCATATACGTAGATATATAAAGAAGAATATCTAATCTATTCGAGATTAGTTTTTTAGGGGAAATGAATAACATCAATTTTGCTACGTACAATCGAAACACGGACGTACATATATACAAGAGAAAAATAGAGATAGAAAAAGAAAGAGAATACACTATCAAACAATTTCAGTTCTCCGTGCAAAACACACAACAAAGGCTTCGAACAATGCCACGTTAATACATTCTTCGTGAGTTACCGGCTAAATTAACCGGCGTAATATCTACGTAACACACACACCTTCATTCATATTTTAATGAAAATTCTTTTATCAGTAGCTAGTATAAACTCGTATATCCGACGTGTTAAATAAACATTTCGTCAAGAAAAAAAAGAAATGAACGATTGTTGTTCATTTATTTGAAAGACATTTTTCAAACACATCCATCCATTCATCCACCACGCATATGTACGTGCAGGACACACATAGACACAGATATACATATACCAATTAAACACACATACCTATCTCACCGGTTGACGAACATTTCTCTTTCGAAGTTAATTCACGCAAAATCGTTCTTTCGTTATGTTTCCAACTATATAGATGTATATGTGTGTGTATATATATATATATATATATATATATATATATATATATATATACGTATATATCGCGCAATTGTCACATCATTCACTGCGGTCACGGACTCTCCTTTGTGCGGCTCGTTCTGCACATGTCGCGATCCCTTTTCAACGATTCCTATCACTCAAATATCAACGACATCCATCCCCTACAGCAAGTTAAACTAAAACTCTACAAATATATAATATATATTATATATATATATGCACAAATATATAATATATATGTACATACATATATTATATATAATATGTAAATATATATAATATACACACTGTGTGTTTGTGTGTATGCATGTGATTGAGATATATCTAACTTCCTTCGCTAAAAATATTTTATATAACGTCATATTTAATTCTTTTATGTCATATCGTTAAAGAGATATATTCTAAACGTTAAGATATAAACGACATATAAAGAAAAGAAAATATAAGATAAGAAAAATAAAAACAAGAAAGATAACAATATAAAGAAAAGAAAAGAAAAGAAAAGAAATGGAACAACTTAACGTTCTATAGTCCCACACATACACACACTCACATGCATACATTATTATACTTGCATCATAGGTTTCTATTAGTAAAAAATGTAATTTACATTTAATCTTTTTCCTTTAACTTTACTATATGAGTTTAACATAAAATACTTGGTCTTATTATATGCAAATTATTGATTTTTTTTTTTTTTATATTTAAATTATATCAAAATTAATATAAATTACGAATTTTAAATGTTAATATACTTAGAACATAAAGAGCAGTTGGTTGAAACGTTGATGGACATCAAGATGTTCCTACGTTAATCTAAAAAGTTCTTTATTCGTACAAAATTTTTGCCGGACAGCTATAATCACTTTTTAATATAAAACGAGCGTTCAACCAACGTCAAGGGGCTATAATTTATAGTCACCTTTACGTAAAAAAGGGATTAAGACAAAGAAATAAAGAAAAAAAGTATAAAGAACAAAGAATAAAAAAAGAAAAGAAAAGAAAAAGCAACCCTTCGCCGTTCCTATTTTTTTATATCGAACATGCATATATACATACATACATATATATCAAATTTTTATCAAAGAAATAGAATTTATATTATAACATATCGAATATGAGTATATATCATCCATCCATCCATTCATTCATTCATTCATTCATTCATTCATTCATACATTCATTCATTCATTTTCATTCTGAACCTTTCAATTTCCAGATAATAGTATACAAAGTTAGTTAAAATAGAAGCTATATTTCATTTACGATACGCAATAAATAATATCCTGAATTAATCAACACAAGTCCTTTATCTTTTCATTTAAATCTATTCCTCTATATTTTACCATAAATATCATATTTCGTGCTTACGACTAATGTAGTCGTTAAAAATTCGAAAAATAAGCTTCGTCGAGAACGATCATCACGATCGAATAATGTTTTCTTTAATTTTTAAAACCACATTGGTACATCGTGTAACTCTTTTTGATACCAATGGTCGACACCTTTCTATCGAATTTCTTTCTCTCTTGTCCTCATCCCCCACCACCATCACCACCCCCACCATCTATCAAAAATATCGTCGACGGCATTCGTCATTTTCAACGACAGACTCGTTACGACTTTTTTCCAACCCCTGCCACCACCCCTCCTCCTCCTCCTCCTCCACCACCATCTTTTTTTTTTACAACCCTCGACCAGCCGATTCTTCTTCGTTTACAATTCGTTTCTGACGTTCAATTCGAAAAATACAAAGTAAAAAAAAAAAAGAAAACAGGAAACGATAGATCGATATATATATATATATATATATATATATATATGTATATATTACATATGAATTAAATTCGATGTATGAATTAAACGAATTTATGTATTATAATATTTACTAATCCTTCTAAATGTTTCTATAATCTCTATAAATCGATTTACTAATTATAATAATTTATCAATCGTTCATTAAACGAACGGTTTGTGAATGAAACTTTTACGAGTGTAAACGTTTGAAAATCAATTATCTTAATACTTAATAAAAAATTCCGATTGCGAAATAGGAAGGTATTAAGTAATTCAACTATGCGAAATATATATGAGAGAAAAGAATCATCCCCCGTTGCACCCCTTTGCTCTTGAGAATTAAACGATACTGCTCACCGCCGCTCTCTAAACGCTTACGCTCGTTAACGAGATTATAGGGAGAATTTAATATACACGGGTAAAGGGAAATAGAGAAATATAGATAGATAGATAGATAGATAGATAGATAGATAGAGAGATAGAAAAAGGAAGAGAGAGAGAAAGAGAGAGAGAGAGAGAGAAATCCTTGACGGAATCCTCTGGAAGACGGTAAACAAAAGAAAACAAGACAAGACCGATTGATCGTGACTTAATGAGATTCGTTAAGGACTTTAAACGATTAGTCTTTTTGCATCACTATCTCTATCTCTATTTCTATCTTTATGTCTATGTCTATCTCTCTCCGTTTCTCCCCCTTTTTATCTCTCACTCTCAAAGTTATATCGAATTCTCAAACAAATTTTTCTTTCGATTAAGATGGTCGACTTCTCGACGAGAGAAATAAAAAGAAAAATAGGAAGAAAAGTTTACAAGTTATTTTCTTTCTCTTTCTCTCTGTCTCTTTCTCTTTCTCTATAATTTTGTCTCTTTCTTCCTTTTCTACAAACACGAATCGAATAATATCACGATAGTTAGGAATATAAGATGATAATTAGCTTCATTAAGAAACTTATCGTATCTTCTCTTCTTTTCTTGTACCGCTTCGTTTGACGATGAATAAGAATCTTAATTTATGAGTAACTATTAAAAGCTTAAGTACGTATTTGAATAATTTGTACGAATTGAAAAAAATAAAAAAATAAAAGAAGAAAGTGAATGAATAAAGAGAAGATAATAAAAATCGTTTGATAAATAGAGACGATATTTTATAGATTTATAAAGCTCCTTATGTTCGAAGAGAAAAATTATATACTACTAATTTATATATGTAAATATATATATATATATATATATATATATATATATATACATTCATACATACAGACACACAATATTATCGGAAATGAAGAAAAGAAGGGTAATTTCGTAATACAATTTTCCGCGAATACCAGGATGAATACAAAATATAAAATGTGTCTCGAATATGGGCGTGCCTTTGCACTTTGTGAAAATTCCTAGTTCGACGGAATTTCGTCTTGCTCTCTCTCTCTCTCTCTCTCTCCCTCTCTCTCTCTCTCTCTCTCTCGTCGCTCGATATTTCAGCGTTCATGCATTTATTGCAAAGAGAGGTAAAACGATCTTTGCGTAGAATCGAGATTAAACGATAAATAAATCGAGTGACGAAAAACTTAACAAATTTTTCACGTATATTAAAAAGAATTATATATATATATATATAAATATATATAAATATATACAATAATTATATATATATATATGTATATATATGAGATTAATAATTTTATATAAAATCAGAAGAATCAAGTTCAGAGTTTGATAGCTGCCATAGCTAAATTAATTATTAATAGCGTTAGATCCTGTTGTCAGAGAAAATGAACTAATTGCTGTCTAATATCATCCGATAAATTATACGACGACGACGACGACAACGACGACTACGACGACGGACAATGGACCCTTTACCTTGCTTGCTTTAACTATGGAACTGCTACTACTGCTACTGCTACTGCTACTGCTACTGCTACTGCTACTGCTACTGCTGTTGCTGTTGCTGATGATGATGCTGCTGCAACATCTAGCGCATCTAAGTAATATGTACATACAAGCTATGAACGAAAACGTCAATGCGAACGCCACCACCTCTATCGATTCTTCTCTCTCTCTCTCTCTCTCTCTCTCTCTCTCTCTCTCTCTCTCTCTCTCTCTCTATCTATCTATCTATCTCGCTCGCTCACTCGCTCGCTCTTTCTCTCTTGTGTACGTGCCAAACGCAGGATCTTCCTTTAGATCCCTTTCAGACAAATAGAATGCTGTTAAACATCAATGCGTCAAGAATGTGAGAACTATCTCGAGAAAGACGATACTTTGAACTCCCCCCATGATTTCTAATAATAAACGCATTTGACAGAAGCTAATCGTCTTCGAACGAATTGCCAAAGATAAAACGGAATCGTTACTAATTTAAATAAAATCCTTTATCGTCGTCTTGAATATTAAAAAGCGCATAATGGAGGAGGACTGTTATTTGCTTGGTAGAACGAAAAAAAAAAAAGAAAAGAAAAAAGAAAGAAGAAAGAAATAAAGAATAAAAAATAATCTTGCCATTTTGATTAATTAAATTCGAGGATCGAACTTTGATCTTTCAAGGACGAAGGTCGTGAAGGTTGTAAAAAAAAAAATTATCTTATCCAATTCAACATTTCGATTGATTAAAAAGAAAACTCAGCATAGCGAGATCAAGGTTATCATAATTACCATCCTTCCTCTACCTTTTTTTGTCTTTCTTTTCAATGCCACACAGACCTACCTATTCGTTTTCTTTTTCGTTTGAATTTTTATCCTCTTATTTCTGTTTCTTTCGTATACCATAGGTCACGAGGTTACGAATCATGAAATTATTCACGTGATGCGTTTCACGATCTTCCGTGGCGTGGAATAATTAGCACGTTTGCTTGAGTTTCGTGTAACAGGTTGCAAGGATGACTTCTCCTCTCGTCTAGCTATATGTATCATGATACTTCCCTTCTCCATCGTCAACAAACTATTATTATTCTCTGAATTGATAATTAGTTTACTCGAAATAAGAATATTTTAAACGTATAACAATATATCTATCTCATTTCATTACTTCTATCACCTGGACGATATATATATTTTAATATGATAAAAATTCTTATTTTCATTTCAACACGAAGCAAACTTTCAAATTATGTGCATGCTTCTACATGTAATCTATTATTATTTATCTATTTCATTTTATCGTTCCTTTCCACGTTTTCGAAACATATATTTCAATATATTATGATAAAAATGTTTATTTACATTCCAATTTTGAACAAAAATTTCCAACTTTGTTCGACTTCAATGTTGGACTCTATTCGTATTTATTGTATCTATTATTATTTATCTATTTCATTATTTTATCATGTCCATTTCCACCGGACTTAAATCACGCGATTTCAATCTGCTTCGTTGTAATAAAAATTATTCTACAAAATTTTTGTACGACTAATTACGAAATAATTCAGATAAGAAGCTTCCATTCTTTCTTTCTTTTCTTTTTTTTTTTTTTTACACTACGTTTAGATATATCATTTCATTATCTACTTCCAGCGAACTTTAATGAAGCGATCGTAATCTAAACTTTATATATATATATATATATATATATATATATATATATATATATATATAAATAAAAACAATTCTTATTCCTATCTTACGATTATTACGAGATAATCGAGATAGAAAATTTGAAGTTTTATAAAACACGAATTTCACATTGCGCGTGTATAAGAAACGTGTGAGAGATAATAGTGATGGAAGAAAATGCAAAATGAAATCACGTCCGACGTAAGCTTCTAATTTCAAAGACAATAATGGTATAGGACATGTGAGAGCCGGAAGGAGAAAGGAGAAGAAGCGAAAAGTAGATACTTTTGAGAGTGAACTTATAGGATAGAGTGAAAGAGAAGAAAATAGAAAAAAAAACAGGGAAAGAGAGAGAGAGAGAGAGAGAGAGAGAGAGAGAGAGAGAGAGAGAGAGAGAGAGAGAGATCAAGAGTCACAGGTTTGCTTCTTCTTTTTCTACTTTTACTTTTACTTCTTCTTCTTCTTCTTTTCCTCATCGAGATATCGCTTCGTTACATGAAAACCCCATTTAAGTGTTCACACTAAAGATTACTTCGAAAACTCTAATTTATCGTGACGCATCAAGTCTTTCGGTTTGCAAGAGCACATTATGTGCACGATATCCCATCAGTAGCGACAAAAAAAGGATGCTATCGAGCGACAAGAAATGACAAAGTGAGAAGGAAAAGGAAAAAAGAAAAATAAAGAGAGAGAAGAAAAAAAGAGAGAAAGGAGGGGGAAGAGTCTGAAAAAAAAAAGATTAAGAAAAGAAAGATTGAATAAAGAAAGTGAATCTTTTGTGATAAAAGTGTCTTCTTGATTATATATATATATATATTTTTTTCTTCTTCTGTTACTCTCTTTTTTGCTGCAATTTTTTTCTTGTGTCGTTCCCACACGACTTAACGAAAAAGAGAGAAAAAGTTTGTACGCGTGTGTGTGAAAGAGAGAAGAACTTTGTGAAAACTCATCGATATATCGCAAACGGGTTAAGCTCGAACTAGAAAGAAGGATATCGAGCATCGTTTTTCTTTTATTCGATACTTAAAAGAACGCGATCGTTTGTGATTTCCAGCCACGTACCGACATTTTATCCGATAAATCAGTTTTCTGTGTACGCTTAGCTCTTACCCAACGAAAAGTAGAGAAAGAAGAATTTCAAACTCGACACATGTGTCTCGTCGTACTGTTACGTACATCCGGTATTATTGTATGGTATCTCTCTCTCCTACATGAAAGTTCTTTCTTTTTCTTCTTCTTTCTTTCTCTTTTTTTTTTCTCTTTCGTTTCTTAGAAAAGAGCAAGAAAATGGACGATGTATAACGTGTCATAAAGAAACTTCGAAAAATCGAATATAAAAGACACTTCGTTTATTACAATCGTCGTATTGTTCTCGATCGCGTGCATCGAATGAAAAAAGAAAAGAAAAGAAAAAAAAAATTATTAATCCTTATCGATCAAAAAATATTACAATACATTTTTGTCGGGCAACTTCAAACCATAGGAACTTTTTAGAATTTATAAAAAAAGATTAACGAGAGAGAGAGAGAGAGAGAGAGAGAGAGAAAAAGAAAGAAAAAAAAAAGTAAAACGAAATAGAAAGGCGTAGAAAAATATTAATTAACTTTTAAAATTACGTAGAAATTTTTGAACCACTCGATGTGTACGAGCTTCGAAATTTAAATAAAGCGTTAAGCTGAAAGTTCGATTAACCGATTGAAAAATGTAAGAGAAGTTATGAAATAGTAATTTTCATCCACAAAAAAAAAAAAAAAAAAAAAGAATATATCTTAAATAATCATAATCAAGTTTCTCATTGTGAGCCCCAATGAAGTCTAAGAAATAATTGATGCTCAATAATTTAATAGGTAGCCGTCTCTCGCTTTTGAATTCGCGTGAAATCGCACGAGGTCTCGATTTTATACGACGCCAAAGTCATTTTCGCGGTCCGTTGGCATTGTCCTTGTTATGCATCGTTCGACGCGACGTTTGAACGCTCATTAAACGTTATTTCGTATATATTGTTGACTCCCTAACATTTTCTCCTATCTCGAAACGTTATAACACAAGATACTACAAAAGTTTCGAACGTCGAGTTAATGTTTCCTCTAGCAAGATATATATATAAAAAAAAAAAAAAAGAAAAAAGAAGTTACGCGTAAAAATAACGAAGTAAAAATTTTCTCTTCCTCCGAGTAATTTCTCATATGGTATTAACATACTTCTTTTTTTCATGGAGAACGCGATCTAACTTGAAGTACGATTAAAATTTTTTTACTTTAGTATAATATAGATTCGGATGTGTGTATATACATAACAACACTCTCGTTTAGAAGTTATTCTAAAAAGAAAAAAAATAACAAAAAAAAAGAAAAAAAAAAGAAAAAAAAAGATATCGACAATTAAACACTTTCATTCTTTTACATCAATACTGCATATATTGCATATACTTCGTAAACGAAATAAATAATAATACATCTTATATATGTGCAATTCGAGAAATAAAATAAAATTCATGATAATTCTATTACGTTTCTATCCTAAAGTGCTTGTTTAAAAAAAATAAATAATAAAAAATAAAGAAAAAAAGAAAAAGAAAATAAATAAAAAAAAGAAAGAAAGAAAGAAAGAAAGAAAGAAAGAAAGAAAGAAAGAGATAAAAGAAAATAGCTCATGAAGAAATATCGAAAGGGAATTGTTAAAGCCGGTAAAAGATTTCACAGCAACAAATTCATTTTAACGATCGTTATAGGCACTAAATGTCCGAATCGAGGTTGATCCTTTCAACATTACTCGACTTGCCGACCACGAAAGTCATTCCTTATCCAGACACCTGGACTTAAAACTTTTCTACGAGTTCGCCTATCGTCGCAATAATAAATATTGTCCCTGACAATCCTCGCCTTAGCGAACGTAAGATGGTAGGATAGTGGAATCGGCAAAAGCATTACGCGAATAAGAGAGAGAGAGAGAGAGAGAGAGAGAGAGAGAGAGAGAGAGAGAAGCTTTTCCTCTTTCTACTATCACCAATGAATCTTTCTCTCCACTTTCTCCATCTCTTTTCTTTCTTTTTTTCTTTTCTTTCCCCCCCTTTTTTTTTTATTCCACCAAAGATAAGCCTTATCTCTTCTCGTGCATTTAACTTGCCGTTTCCTCTCGTTCAACTTATCGATATCGAGTTTGAAAGTTTCTCCGATGATAGGGGAAGATAAATAACGAGAATAATTCATCGATAAAATATATTAAATGTACCCGTCCTTTAGATCGTTAAGAACTCGGAATATGTTATAAATTTTTTGTATTCTTCTTTATACTTTCTTTCTTTTTTTTTTTGTTTTGTTTTTTATACGACGTAATTTATGGGACGATTATGCTACTATGATCACATAAAGTAACTTCCAATTTATGAAATACATATATATATATATATATATATATATATATATATATATATATATATATATATTCTCTCTCTCTCTCTCTCTCTCTTTCCCTACAAGTACCATTATACATAATAAATTTATTACAATTAAACGTGACTCGCTTATCATCCCGACATTGTATAATTTCATTAAATATTTTTTTGACTCTCATCGTTTCCTAGATATTAACCCAGTAATAGTTAACCTGATAATAATTATCGAGCCACACTATATACGATATATATTATCGCATGCAACATAGTATTCGATATATATATATACACACACACACCACACACATACGTAGTATGCGAATGAGAGATTTATTTTTGAATTACCAATTAAAGCCGGTCAACCGGAGTTACTTTACTCGATAACGAGTATACTGACACTCGTTTTCCTTGATACATATATTCCTTCACCCTCTCCCGTTAAATATATTGCTTCTCGATCCCTTCCTACGCTTTCTTGTCTTTCGTTAACCCTCCTATTTTCACAAGTTCTCACGCAACTTTCGTTGAAGCCAATAAACGCTGAGAAAACGGTTCAGCTTTCGTGATTTCGCGATAATTATATACACGAAACGTTCTTTCTTTTTATTTTTAAAAATTCATTCAACAGATCTTTTTTTTTTTTTTTTTTATCGAATGAAATCGACAATTATCGTTCCACTTAATCTTCAATCCCTTGACCTTGAAATGTAAAGTAAAAAAAAAAAAAAGAAATGTTGCACTTGATGTTTCGTGTGTTGTGTCTACGTAGATCACATCTGTCGAAACTTTGAATTGAATTGCTATCACTCTTATTTACTTTTGCATGATTTTTTAATAAATAAAAAAAAAAAAAAAAAAAAAAATCTATTTCTTTTCACGAATACTCTTATATATACGTACAGATAGAGACAAAAGTTCATAGATGATTTTAAAGATCGATTAATCTTGTTCGCGATTTTTTCAACTAATTTTTTTATTTGAAATTTGTAAAACTGCCCGACCTAAACTTTAAGCCCGAAAAGTTACGAAAACGAAGTAATCAGTTTTCGAAATCATCCAAGAACTTTTGGTCCACGTTATACTGTATACACAAGGATTAGGCACTTAACATTTAACACTTAAGTACATACTTTGTATAACTTCTTAATGATGCTTCGAATGGAATATTCAGTGAGATTAAATATTCATGTTACTAAACAATTTCAATTAAAAATCTAACTTCGAACAAATCTTTCGAAAGATATTTAATAATCCGATTCAAAGTTTCATTCAAGTCAAATAAATACGAACGGATACAATTTATACATACAATTTTATATTCTCGAATGCATGCAAATTTTTTGATACGTAGTGTATGTTTTTTTTTTTTTTTTGATCTACCTCGTATGTATTTTCTGTAATCTCTTCGTTTATATATTAACATTAAAATAAAAGAAAAAAAAAAGAACATTAACAATAAGAAACAAAATAATTTGAATAAAAAGAATTGCTTTTCAATTACGTAGTTCTTATTACTGTAACATAATACGAGTGGATATACATAACGATTATAATATTAACATAAATTGAGAATCAAGACTAATCCAATCGTAATTAAAAAGTTATGCGAAGCACCATGTACACATTTATCTATGGACCAATGACGACGAAACTAACGCGTTATCATCGATAATACAATAGACCCGTTTCGAGTTACGTAAGTTATGCAAATATGGAAAATATTATTAATTTTGCATTTGTTGTTTCTCATACGAATGTAAATTTTATATACCGAGCGCTAGCACAATTTTAATCCTTCTAAAAATAATCTAATCATATCTCGCGTTTAGAAAAAAGAAAAAAAATATATATATATATCCTATATAAAAATCATATTAATTAATCTATACAACAGTACAATATAATATCAATACAATGAAACCGATACAATCTTAGTTATAACGTATACTATAACATTTTCAAATCGTATAACCTTCGATATTACAAACACCATTAGAACATATCAAACATATCTAAATCATACTTAAAAACTCGTGAACGAAACTTCTCCATAGATATATAGTAACGATGAACGATACTTAAAAAAAAAAAAAAAAAAAAAAAAAGAAAAA
The DNA here is from genome assembly GCF_014466175.1 of Vespula pensylvanica. Taxonomy (NCBI): domain Eukaryota; kingdom Metazoa; phylum Arthropoda; class Insecta; order Hymenoptera; family Vespidae; genus Vespula; species Vespula pensylvanica. The sequence goes on from NC_057693.1 coordinate 3,890,510, forward strand.
GAAAAGAAAAAAAAATCAAACCTTGCGATGTATATAACGGTGATGTATCATCGTGATTAACGCGACGTTACATCTCTATATCATCGATATACGATCTATTGTATGTTCGAAGTCGTAGAAAAAAATATAAAAAATAAAAATAAATAAATAAATAAAAAACAAGATCAAAATTTCTACCATCTAAAAATAGCAAACGGTATACGATTTTTACAGTTGCGGAAGCCAGTGTCGACACTCTCGATTCCGGGTGCGATGAAGAACAGCGGTGGAAGTGCTGGTGGTGGTGGTGGTGGTGGTGGTGGTGGTGTTGGAGGTGTCGGAAGTGGAGTAGGTAGCAGTGGTGGTGGAGGAGGAGGGGGTATAGGAGGTGCAGGTTGCGGAAGTGCCGGAGCTGCAAATGCGGGCGAAGATGCTGGAATCGCACTCGTTGGTGTTCACAGCGAATATCCACGTTACGTCGACGAAAGGATGTTAGGAGGGGGTGGCCCTATGAAGGGACCCTCAGGTAGTATCGGACCTGGCTCCAAACATAAACCGAACGTCGGTTATCGTCTCGGAAGACGGAAGGCACTCTTCGAAAAACGCAAACGCATAAGCGATTATGCACTCGTTATGGGAATGTTCGGCATCATTGTCATGGTCATCGAAAACGAACTCTCCAGCGCCGGTGTTTACGGAAAGGTTAGTTTTTTAGTATTATTATTATTATTAATATTATTATTATTGTTGTTGTTGTTGTTGTTGTTGTTGTTGTTATTATTATTCTTTTTCTTTCTTCTTTTTTCTTCTTCTTTGGCTTTCTCGTTTACGTTATTATCGAATTTAATTTTCGATAAATTTAATGAACGATAATATTATCGTATATCATACGCTGCTATCGGAGATCACGATTTTCTATTATAATGAAAAATACGTTCGTATTTTTCATTGGAAATATATTTGAGTGTTATTATACGGTATATCTACAAGTATTTCTTTCTCGATCGATTACTTCTCTTTGAATTTCTTTTCTTTGTTTTCTTTAGAAAGAAGATATATTCTATACGCATATAATATTTAAAATTTCGATTTAAATCGTTCTACTTTTCATATATTTCACATGATACGCAACTTATAATAGATGTTTCTAAACGATTTTATAATCAATAACGTTTCCGTCTTCCATTTTGTTTTATTAAATAAACGATGCTTCACGTTGGTAACGATTTAACGATTTCATTGAGAGAAAGAAAAAAAAAAAAAAGAAAGAAAATAGTAACTATCGTTAAAAGTAAAGATTAATAATATATAAATTTAACAATACACACGATACTTAGAATCCCGATATCACTAAATAAATTTATTTTCATTAAAATTCAAACTTCTACGTACGTAAGTAAATATATATGAACGAAGTGGTAAAAATAAAACGTTTGTGATTTACACGTATGTATATCGTTTAAAAGATCATTTATATTCTATCAATCTTCTCATATCGATCTATAATTAATTAACAATGTTTAAGATATCAACTAACGAACGATATCCAACCTGCATATATATACACATATCTATATTTATACCTATACTTAAACCTACAATATATTATATATATACGTACTTACATATATATTATAGTCAACGAATTTGTTAAATCAGATCTGAAGTCGTTCCTATCGAATAGAAAATTCCGAAGCAACGCAAAATCACGTTTGTTCGCGTCGAAGGTCGAGCGTCGAATGCCAGACGATTTACACGTAGTACATGTTTGTTTACATGGATAAATATTCTAGAATATGAATCACTAAATATTTCGCAGAATTAATATATCAGAGAGATACCTCGTAACATGCCTGTGTATTTATTTTTTGTAAATAAACATATGTTTATACAGTTCTGGTTTTCTAGGAATTAAACGTGGCTACGTTGATTGTGCTGATATATTTATGTTTTTATTTTTTACACACGTGTTATATATTTCACGTGTGTATGATCTCGTTTTCCACGAATTTACATATATCCTATGTATCTCCATACAAGTTACTCGACTTTTTATTTTTAACTACGAAAGACAAACGTATTAAAAATTATTACTTTGTAAAATAATCAAAATCTAATGTAAAGAAAAAAAAAACAAAAGCGAATAATTGATTTTTTATTCTTTGCTCTGTCAAAAAAACAAAATCAAATAAATAAACAAATCCTAAAAAAAGAAAAAAAAAAACTCGAAACTTCGTTGAACACGTTTTTGTAAGAAAAAAAAAAGAAAGAAAGAAAGAAAAAGAGAAAGAAAAAAAAAATATACGCGAATAATTGGATATGACCTAAATTTGTTGAAAACTAAAAAACAAACACGAACAAATTCGAATACATAGATCATATTACTCCATCCTTTACAACATTTATCCGAATCAATTTAATAGCAACATTTATCAAGTTACCAAAGTAAAGTTCCTTAATTGCATCGTCTATTATTACTTCGTATTATTCGAAAATTCGTACAAGTGAATACTTAAAAATAATTACACTACTAAATTATCGTCTTATAGATCATTAACTATGATAAACTAGCTAGCTCGGAAAATAAGAAAATAATGATATACTTTCCTTGAAAAGTTTCGATCGAATTAACGAACGAAATTAATAATCAACATTTCATAATCGAGAAGATATTTTATTCAGAATCATATCGATATTACGTTAATCGTATCAATGAAATCTAATCCCAGTAAAAATTAATTATATCCATCTATTTACATAACCAATATAAATGTAACTAACATTACATTACATCACATCACTCCAACACTCAGTCCTATACAATATACAGATTGAATGAAAAGTACTTTGATGAATTTGAAAAATTAATTACTCTTTTTCGACACTTTTTAGATTAATTTTTCTTTTACTTTTATTATTTCTTTTCTTTTTTTTTTTTTTTTTTTTTTCGTTGATCGTAAAAGTACAAGCCTAGAAACTTTTGTCTGAACTTACGTAACTTATTTTTACGGGTCACTTATCGATATAATATATATATATATATTTCTTTTTTTTCGTAGGTTTAATTATTTCTGATAAAAATCAGGACTAATGTTATCAGAAACGAAGGAAAACTCTTAATTACTTTTATTCTCCTATCCCATCCTCAACCCCAATCATTCTCCACTAGCGTCTACCGGTTTCTCATTCCTCTCTCGAAGATGACATCGCGAGATTTCTCTTTAACTTCATGGCCCTTAAGCGATCCTTACAAACGACGCGTCGTATTGATTTTCCCGTCTTCCACATTAACGTTCGTCTACCCTGATAGGATTTACTACGAACGGCGAAGCGGCCTGGCGACTAGACACGAAAAGAGAAAACTAGTTTCCTTTCTTCGAACTTTTCGGATAAGCACGAAGCGACACTTAAGTAGAAGCTTTATTGTCGTTCTTCGTTCTCTCTCTCTCTCTTTCTCTCTCTTTCAAACCTCATTTTTTTACTTTTATTAATATATGAATATGAGTGTACGTGTATGTATAACAGTTTCGTCTCCAAAGTACGATCATTCTTAACAAGAGTTTCAAGCATGTATCGAACGGATAACCATATCTTTCGAAAAATATTATCCTAAGCGAGGTAGAGTAAGAGAGTGGTTGGAGGGTGTAGGACACGTGCGAAGAAGAAAAGAAGGAAAAAAAAATGAGGAAGAATGAAGTAAGCGCGTATATCTTTTGTAAAAAATTTCCATCGCAAAAAGAAAAAAAAAAGAAAAAGAACGAAATTCTTTATCGGTTTTTATATATATATATATATATATATATATATATATATAAAGATCCAATCTCGTTAATAGAAAGTCTCTCTCGAGGATTTACAATAACGATAAAAATAACGACAACAATAGTAATAATATAATAATGATTAGGACGATTAAACAATCTCGAAAAAGTTACACCATAAGATATCTCCTTCCCCACGCAAGGTACTCTCTCAAAACAAAAAATAAAAAATAAAAAATAAAAAATAAAGAAAGAAAAAAGAGGGGGAAAAAATTAACTACGTTAACGTTAACGTATTCAACGACGATACTTAGAACGATCGAAACGTCTCTTGGGGAAACTTTTAACGACCATGAAGGAATCACTTATTTCGAGGAAAAGAAATTTGTAACGTAAGTTTTGGTCTCAGTTATACGTACTACTAGTAATACAAGTCGAATCCGGTTAATACGATACGATGTGTGTTGTATGGGGTAATGAAACGTCTCGTATATTTTAAAAGAATCGAGAAAATCGAGTTAAAGCCAAAGAGGAATATCGTAGGCGACTGAATTACTTTGTTGATCGGACCAATCTTCGTTCTGAGTCTGTGCCCAACTTGCGGTGGGAGGGAGGACAAGGAGAAGGAGAAGAAGGAGGAGAAGGAAGGGGAAATGGATTAACAATATCGATAGACGAAAAGAGAGGAAGAGAAGAGACGATAAGAAGAAGAGAGAAAGAGAGAGAGAGAGAGATTCCGTGCATGTTTGCTTTATAAAGATGACGTTTGTATCATCGTTTGCTCCATTTTTCTCTATCGAAAGAGAATTCTGGGCCAAATGATATAAGGAGAAAGTAGTATACTTTTACATCGATACGATATAAACGTATGTATATAGATCGGTACTATACACTAACGTAACTTTATATATAATCTCTTCGCTTCGTTCGTCCATTTAAAAATGAACTAAACTTTCCAATTTACGTATTAGACATTCTAGTTTTCTTTATCGTAGAAAAATTTCAGGAATCGAATTAATATATGAAAAAGTAGGATAGTTCGTATCGATATAAATCGTATAATATGTTAAGATAGCTTTGAAGATAATATCGTTGTTGTTTATTCGTTTGAAAAAGAAACTAAACTCGAATTCTATTTTTCTCTATTGGAATAGGAAGTCTAAACTGAATCATCTATTTTTCTCTATCGAAACGAAATTGAAGGATCCGATCATATAAGAAAAAGTAACACACTTGTATCGCTACGATAGAAATGTACATATGTATGTATAGATCTTGCAATATGCTAACATTGCTTCGTAGATAATATCGTCGCTGTTCATCCATTCGAAAATGGACCAAACTCGAATATACGTATTAGAAATTCTATTTTTCTCCATCGAAACAGAAGTCTGGGCTGAATCATATCTGGAAAATAGTATAGTTGCATTGGCATAATATAAATTTACATATATTGATGATATATATATATATATTATATATTGCTAACGTAATCTTTATTGATAATATCGTCATTGTTCATTCGTTCGAACATACACTAAACTCTCGAATATACGTATTAGAAATTATAGTTTCCTAATTGAATTAGTACTACATTTAATATATATATATATATATATATATATATATATATATATATATAATCTATATTATTTAACGTAAATAATATCCTCAGTTATTTATCCTCTTAAAAATGAAATAAAGTAAAACGTATTATACATATTATTAAAACTTTGGCTCGAAATCGTATATCTCGGAAAAGTAGAGCATTCTTGTATTAAATACATAATAAATCTACATACATATGTACACAGACACATATATATGTATATATAGTGATGCAAACTATATAATACGCTAACGTAACTTATAAATATATAGTCTCTGTTTATCCATTTCAAAACGAACTGAACTAGAAATTTACGTAGGTATCAGTACTCTGTTTCTCATTCTCAAAATTTCAAAAGGTACGTTCGTGTATATCTATGTATATACGCCAACTGCGTAAAGCGTAGATATATATTTACATACGTGCATATATATATATATATATAATATATAGCCACATAGGTCGACTCGCAAATCGGAGAATGAAACATTCCAAGAAACCGAAACTTCGTATGTACCGAGAGAACTCTTGGCATTCGTGAGAATGCGAAAGACCGTCAAGAAAGTGCATTACGCTCGTTCCCTTCGTGAGAATAAAGGAACCCCAGAGAGAAAGAAACTCCTCCCACTCGTCGATAAATATATCGAGCTTTTCACGCTTTCTTTATGTTACTCGTATCGAGGTGATACGAATATATAGGCACGTCCGCGTAATCTTTTTTCGTCCCTTTCAAAAACGCGTGAGCCCTTTTCTTCTTCTTCTTTTTCTTCTACTTCGTCTTGATAAAGGCGATAGTGAAAGAGAATTGAATTTTTTTAAAGTTCAAAATAAACTGCTGGGAAAGAATTGTTAAAAATAAGATATATATATATATATGTATGTATTGGATATTATATGTCTATAGAATTTTCAAACGTATATGATGTAGTTAAAAAAAAAAAGGAAGGAAGAGAAAGAAAAAGAATTAAAAAAAAAAAAAAAAAAAAAAAAAAAAAGAAAAGAGCAAAATGAATCGACATCGATTAACGATCGATCATAACGATACGTGAAAAGTTTATGTAAATTGCGAATAGAAATTATTTCGAGCGGCCATGAAAATTGAAGGGAAGAAGAGATTTCCCCTTATAATATACTCTCATCCCTTTAGTTAATATCATCCACTTGTAAAGCGACCGTGCGAAAAATTAGATCTCACTCTCGTAATCATCAATCGAACTAAGCTTCGTTGGTTCATGAAATAGAATCTTCATGGAGGAAGTTCGAAGATACAAAGGACCGTATATCTCGTCTGACTTCGCTTCACGCTTATTAATAATATTAAAAAGTCTGTCCAAGTGGTGATGATATTATCCTACCAAAAAAAAAAGGATTAAAATTTGCCAAGCATCAAGAAGATAAGAAAAAGAAAAGGACAAAATTTGATCGAAAATACAGAAAGAAAAAAAAATGAGAAACGAAAAGAAAAAAGAAAAAAAAAAGAAAAAAAAGATCGCGTCGTAATTAACTATTCTCGATTACGTGTACCTATGTATTATATTTCTGTTTCTTTTTTTTTTTCTCTGGAAGGGAGAGGAGGAAGAGGAGGAGGAGGAATCCATTGCGTTTTAACGACTATGAGAAGACCCTTTGTTTGTCCTCAGGATCTAATCTATATCTCTTTTGTTTTACTTCGTAACCCAATCGAAATGACTCTGGGCCATGGGAGACCTATATTTCGAGGATCACATGCCAGATATATCTCTCAAAGTTCTTTCTGAAAGAGATAATGAGGCCAATAAAACGAGAACTTTCTTTCTCCCTCTCTCTCTTTCTCTTTAACTCTGTCCTTATTACCTAGCAACCACCCTCGACCTTCACTCTTCTTTTTTACTTCTTAACCGAAGATTAACTTAAAGTTAGATGAAAGTAGAATGTCTACTTTCCTATGTGAGATAATATCGGCCTATAATTTCGTTGACACACAACAACACGTGCGATTTATCCACACTCGCACGTTCATGCACAATTTACTAATTAAAGAAAACATTGCTAACATAATCCGTTATAACATGGTTCCCTAGATTTTAATAAAAAAAGTTTTAAGTATCCACAAGTTTGTTTAAATGTTTTCTTATATAAAAATAATACGATGATAATTATGCATTGACCTAATTATAATTAATCTAATTTCATTCCGTAGGGATCCCTCTAATCGCATTATATTATGATTAAAATCTCTGTGTTTTTCATTCATCATGCATGTATTTTGATTTAATAATTAAGAAAAACATTGATAAATGCTTACGTTAAATTGTTGGATATTAATATCAAAATTCTTAGATATACAAAACGGAAAAGAAGATATAGATTTGTTTAAATACTTTTCCAAACGTACGATACTAATTACGCATTAATCTAATTATAATGAGCCCAATTCTATTTTCCATAAAAAAAAAAATTATTTCTCTAACCCAGCGTATTCTAATTTTCGATTAAAATCTCAGTACCGTTCACTCATCGCACACGCGTTTTTATTTAATAAATAATTAAAAAAAAAAAAAAGAAAAAAAAACATTGGTAAACGATTATTAGATTAACAAAAGAAAAGAAAGAAAAAAAATCTAAAATATCAAAAAAAAAAAAAAAAAGAAAGAGAAGCAAAAGAAAAAGAACTACAATTTTGTTGAAATTCTTTTTCAAAAATATATGAACAAAAAATACGATAGTAACGATGCAAAGTACTAATTAAAATTAGTCTAATTATCTTTCCTAAAAAGAGATGATCCTTCTAACGCATTATATTACGATTACCGATTAGAATCTCAGCATCGTTCATTTATCATACTCGCTGAACTCGGTCACATCGTTATCTCATGTTTTTTTGTTTCTCTTTCACAACCGGTTGACAAATAACCAAATATAAAAACTATCCTGTTGTCACAGCGTTATTATTTCAGTGACGGGAGAAGCTTTACGGGATTATCCGTTCAAAAAACGATGGTAATCAACGAGAACACTTCTGTAAATAAAAAATCATGACTTGTCTCTCACTCTCTCTCTCTCTCTCTCTCTCTCTCTCTCTTTTTCTTTTTCTCTCTTGTTCTCTGGGAAACGTTTAATTGAATTAAACAAATCGATATATCAACATTTGTGGAAGTATCCATGTCGATCAGTAAGTAATGCTGAAATTTTTAGTATTTTATATCTAAATAAATACTAATATTATTTTTACGGAAAATTTCGAAAATTCAAGAGTATGTTATTCAAAGATACTCTGTCATTCACTCTCACACTCATTCTCTGTATATTAATATATATTTTAATATTTTATCCACTATATATAATTTTTTTATAGTAATACTTTTAAAGAACAATATATTTGATACTTTATACTATTTTATATTAAAAGATATATAATACATACATATATATATATATATATATATATATATATATATTACATAGAAATATTCATGTTCTATATCTTTTAACAGTATATTATCGTATACATACATATTCATACGTATACTTAAAAATATATAATATACAATAATATATAATAATACTATCAGAATTTTCCGAGAAAAGAGAAAAAAAAAAAAGAGAAAGAAAAAAAGACCTCATTCATTGAGATTTATTAAATATCAAAAATATCAAAAATACCTCAAATTCTTTATAAACCCAACTTAATAAACTTACACAATACATACGATTATACCCTACCTACCTACCTACTTACCTACATACATACATACACACACACATACATACATACTGCGAGTTAAAAATTTCGATATAAATCCTCTCATGATGGTGAAACGATGATGGGTGTATACTATAGCGATCGTAGAAAAATTTATTTGGTGACATTAGATTACCGGTGAAGTCAAGAAGAAGGATAAAAGTTTCGTTGAGGAAGGGATTAGAGGGATGAAAGACGAAGGACGAAACTGATCGACGGCAGTTAAGGAGAGCGTTAAATAACGTCCCAAAGAAAGTACTAAGGAAAAATGTTGTGAGAAAAGAAGAAGACTGGAAAGATAAAAAGGGGCAAGAGGAGGATATTGGGAAGTAAGGGGTAGAAACAGAGACTAGGAGCAAGAGTAGAAGGAGAAATGGAGGTAGAGATAGAGGTAGAGGTAGAGGTGGAGGTGGAGATGAAGATGGGGGTGGTAGTAGTAGAGTGCTCCGCTTTGGCCCGATCTTTTCTATCGAAAAAGATCCGCACACAGAAGATTCACCGCACAAAGGAACGCCACTGTTTGCTTCTCTCCTTTTCCGTTCAGTCCTAACGTCTGACGGGAGCCGATGTTAAAAGGAGAGAAAGAGAGAGAGAGAAAGAAAAGCTCAAATTGCTAGAGAAAGAAAATAAAAGAGATAGATAGAAAAAGAGAGATAAAGATATGTGTGTGTGTGTATATATATATATAAAGAGAGAGAGAGAGAGACATTGGATCTATCAAAGATTCTTTATCGTCACCTTGAAATGAATATTTGGATAAGTATTTATAAAAGAGCGATTAAAAATCATTGAGAATTGATTAATTAAATGGATCAACGATAGGAAATTAAATGTAGATATTATTAATCGATTAATAGTCTTTTTTTCTTTTCATACTTTTTTTTTTTTTTTTTTTAAGATCCGTTGATCGATAATGTGACTAATTGAAAGGATCAACGATGGAAAATTAAATGTAGATATTATTAATCTAATTATTATCTTCTTTTTTTTTCTTTTTTTTTCAAGATTCATTCATCGATAATAAGACATTTATTATTCAATCATTTTATCGGAATATATATATATAGAATTATATGTAGAATTAATAAACGAAAGTAATTAAATTTTTATCTAAAACATATTTATACGTATAATGTAATATAACAAATGAACTTAGACAATAGTCGTTGATTAATAACAATGAGAAATTATTATCGTGAGATAAATTGCTTAACAAAAAGCATTGACATCGAGAGAAATATTAACAAAAGGGAAAATACTCTATAAAAGACCGTATCAACGATTTATCTTGCGCGAAAATCTTACCTCAATGAAGTGTTAATTTCATAGATTAGGGAATGACGAATGGGAGGATAAAAGCAAATATTCTTGAATTTAGGAAATTATTCCAAGAAAATGATAAAACAAGAAGAAGAAGAAGAAGAAGAAGAACAAGAATAAGAAAATAAAGACGAAGATGAAGGACGAAGACAAAGACGAAGAAGCTTCTTTATAAAATATACATTCTGTACCAATGTATCCCACAAAATGTAATACCCTCTCAGCAGGTGACTCTCTAAACTCCGAGCTTTCACAATATCCATGGATTATCGTAAAAATACTACATTTCTTCGTTTTGGATAAAAGCTCTCTCTAACTCTCTAACTCTATCTCTCATTACCTTTTTTTCTAAAAAGAAAAAAATAAAAAAAAAAAAAAGAGGAAAAGAAAGACAATTGAAGAAGGAAATAATGACTAAGAGAAAATGGAACAAAAAAGCATATATGTATATATATATATACTTATACTAAAAGGGTATATATATATACTCTCGCGTGCAAGTCATTCGGAGAATTAAGTCTCTTTCGTAATAAACCTTTTTGTTGCAACAATTTCCTACTATGCGGGGAGGGTGAATCGAGCGCGAAAAAAAAATAAAAATGAGTGAGAGAGAGAGAGAGAGAGATACCTCTTAACTTTCGCACGGCACGCTGCCATTCAGCAACTTGTTTGTTTTTACGGCTCCTTCTTTTCTTTTCTTTTCTTTTTTTCTTTCTTTCATTCTCTCCCTTTCTCTTACTAACTCCCACGAAAAAATAATCGTAAGTGGCTCTTCTTTCCAGTACCGATTCTTCTTTAGCTCGAATCCATGAAATTCTTCTTATTCGCAATTCAAAAGACAGACAGAAAGAAAGAGAGAGAGAGAGAGAGAGAGAGAGAGAGAGAGAGAGAAATTCTTATTTATTTTACAATACAATATATATTTAAAAGGAAAATTGAAAAGAGAACAACAAGTAGTAATTGAACCTTTTAGATTTATCCATTCGTTACAAAGGAATTTTCACGTCGATCTTATTGTTTATCGAAGGCAATGGATCGATACGTACTTATATCTACTTGTTCAAACCAGTTGAGAAACTTTTCTCAAAGGGAAACTAATTTTCTCTTAATACAACAACAGCAGCAGCTATGTAAGTAATTCTGGAATACATTATTCTCTATTTACATATAAGAGAACATCCGTTAGTCATGCGAGAAAATGATGCGTTTGATCTATATAACAAAGGAAACGATCTATACTTACAAAAAAGAAACAAGAAAATTAATAGATTATTCTTCCAAGACATCGTCAATGTTGCATTGAACTTGACAAATAGAATAATAGGACCAATGTTCCTAGTTGACTCTCAATATGTACTACTACGTATGAATATTCATTACTTACGCATACACGCACGCAAACATATGTACGAATAGTACTTACTCATTGAATACTACTAGCTCCGAGCTTAAAATACGTAGGTGTATGTGTATACTATGCAATCAATTTTCTCTACCTTATAAACAAAATCACGTTCGATATTTTTGAACAGTTTAAAAGAAAAACGAGGTCGTATAATATTCTTCATAATTAATACACTTTCTTTTTTGTACAATGGCGGACAAAGGATCTTAGTAGTACATGACGAATTTTCAAAAACCATAACTTTTTTTCTCCTGAAATTTCCTACTTCCAGAGAGGTCTTAACAATATTAAAAAAAATAGAAAAATAATTTTTTTTTCTAAATTTAAAAAAAAAAAGATAAATAAAAAAGAACAGAAGACTTCAAAGCAATGTTACATCTTTTTATAGTATCTGCCACAAGCGATCTCTCTCTCTCTCCCCCTCTTCTTTGAAAAAAAAAAAAGATATAGTCATCATCGTCACAACTTCATAGAAGATACAATCTTCTTCTCCGAAGATTAATTTTTCGGTTAGCTTGAAAGTAAAGTCTTTGCTTCCATTATTCGACACAGAAAGAAAGAAAGAAAGAAAGATAGATAGATAAAAAGAAAAAAAAAAAAGAAAGGAGAGAAAGAGAGACTACGTTTCAACTGATCCCAACCTCTTACCCTTATGGCAACTAACGACAAAGAGACATCTTGTCGAGTTGGACGAAAAAAGACGATCCGTCCTTTAATTTTCTACAAAGAAACGAGATAGAGAAAGAAAAGTCGATACAAAGGATCCACGATTATTTTCATCCTTTCTACTAGATACATATATATATTAGGGAAGGGGAGATCGGATGAGAAGGAGATAAGGATATCAAAATTATATCTCTACGTACGAGTATTAAATTTGTCACAGAAATTACAACATTATTTTACTTACTTTAAATTCTTAAGTTTTTCAACGATAAATTTCTTTGTCAAAAAATTATCAAATAATAATAATAAATAAATAAATAAATAAATAAATAAATAAATAAATAAATGATTTTCTAATAATTCATATTCGTTCAACTTATCTAGATTACAAGTATAAAAAAAAAAGAAAAAAAAAAGAAAAAAAAATCTAAGACATGATCGATACCTTTAACGAAAAAAGATTTAATGTATTTAAGATTTAATGAAAAAAAGAAAAAGAGAAATAAATGATTAGTATAGTTCCACTTATGACCATTAAGAGAATCGGAAGAAAATTATGGAAACGATCGAAGATTCTAAACGACGAGTGGTCACGAAAATATCTTGTAAAATTAATGCGACCAACTTTTGCGGTAATTAAATTTCCATCGGGTGGTGTCTGCCGTACGCGTCTCTCGAATTTTGATCGTCTCTGAATCATTCATACATACATTCATACATACATTCATACATACATTCACACACACACACACACATACACGCACGGGCGCGTACGTACGTACATACATCATACATACATACATTACATATGTAGTTCGGATAACAATGCAACGGACAATGGTGCCTGCGAGCGATAGATCATAGAGCCCTTTAACGTCTTCGAACTCGTCTATTTACTTGCCTATCGCGTTTCATCGAGGACAGTCGAATCTACTATACCTATACCTATACCTATACCTATAGCTATATCTATGAGTATATAGAGAGAGTATATGTATATAGAGATCCCTGCGACAATTTATGGGGAGGATATCGCGACAGGTTCGATATATCGGACTTTACGTTTCGATCGAGAGCGTTCGAGGACCGGCTGTCGTAATTTGTACGATTTCGTTTGAATTCGAAAACACGTAAATAGCGTCGTAGAAAAATTGAAAAAAAAGGGGGAGAGAGAGAGAGAGAGAGAGAGAGAGAGAGAGAGAGAGAGA
>NC_057693.1:3904278-3920359 GCF_014466175.1 Vespula pensylvanica
AGAGAGAGAGAGAGAGAGAGAGAGAGAGAGAGAGAGAGAGAGAAAAAAAAAGGAAAAGAAAACGAGATTCGAGTGAAATCATCATTTCGATTTAATAACATACTTAATTGGACAAATCACGATGTACACTCACGAATTAATAATATTATTCATTATAAGTATGATTATATAATTAATCTATGTAAGTGCGCATACATAAATATATGTATATATATTCAACATATACATTATATTATATAAGCTTGATTAATTAACGTATCTAAATACATACAGTAATATGATTATCGATATTATTACCAGATATAGTAATATAATAATAATTAAATGAGTTCTCCGTTCATATGCGTAGATATGTCGTACGAATTAATCGATTAATATATGTATCTCTCTCTCTCTCTCTATCTCTCTCTCTCTATCTCTCTCTCTCTATCTTTTATCGAACATGTAACATCGCTTGACCACTTAACATTCCTAATTAATTTCTAAACGTATAGGCGTAGATATACGCTTATCATAAACGCTCGAATAATGATCGAGAGAAACGTTGAAACGCATTGTGCATGGTATATAATATAACAATGTAAAACTCGTTAGATAGAGCAACACGCGATGGCAGAGGAAGCTAACGAAAATGTAACCATCTATCTATTATCTCTCTTCTTCCTTCTGTTTCCTCATCCTTCTCTCTCTCTCTCTCTCTCTCTCTCTCTCTCTCTCTCTCTCTCTCTCTCCTTCTCTGTCCTTTTCTTTTCTTTTTTATTTCTTACTTATAGCATCGTTAACGATGCGCAAAAGACGCCATAATTCATAAACAATGAGCTTCAGAAAAGGTATATAGTTAAAGGACGAAGAGAGACTTTAAGACGCGGAATAGGTCGTCATAGCGACGGCATGATCTGTTCCTGCGCATGTCGGATTCGACCGGATTCACAGTGCACGCGGAGAGAGAGAGAGAGAAAGAGAGAGAGAGAGAGAGAGAGAGAGAGAGAGAGAGAGAGAGAGAGAGAGAGAGAATGGGGAGAGGGAGAGAGAGACCTAGAGACCCCGCTTTCTCGCGGTCACGCCCTTCGAAATTACGAAAACTATCTTTCTTCGAGATGACTATTCATCTGCGAGATGTAATATATCTACAGTTCTAAGTACATATATATATAAGTATATATTCGAAGTATATGTACAGTTCTAAATGAACGATATTAACAGAATTACTGACCTATTTTTGTACGTCGATTTCGAATATTTGAGAAAAAAGTAATAATGAAAAGTATTTGATTCATTATTTTTAATTAGTCTTATTGTAAGAAATAAGTAAAAATAGCTTTCTTTTATACTATCTCTGTGGAAGATATATTGTGTATCGATAAATATATACAGTTCTGAACGAATGATATTAACAGTAAAACTACTGATCTATTTTTTCATCACGCATCTATTTCACAGATATCTGGGGGAAAAAAAAAAGAAATAAAAAAGAATTTTATATTCTTCGTCACAATTTTACTACGATATATATAAATAAAAATATCTTTCAATTAATATCGTAAAAGAAAAAAATGTATAATGGATTGATTTCGGTGTTAACGAGCTTTAAATCGAATAGATATTACGTATTCAAAAGTTAGTTATATAGAAGAAAGAAAAAAAAAGAAAAAGAAAAGAAGAGAAAGAAAGAAGAAACAAAATTGGAACAATTACGACGATGATCGATAATCAATTTCAATACTACTAATCGTCCGACAAAATATAAATTAGTTTAGAGAAGAGAAAAGAATTGAATAATGATTTAAAAGAATTCTAACGATGCTATATAACCATGAATGGTAATAAATTTCGATGTTGATCGTTCTACAAAAGAAAGAAAGAAAGAAAGAAAGAAAGAAAAAATCAATTTAGATGATTAAAGAAATTTCATTACTTTAATCGAGATTAATGTTACGTGTTACGAATCAAATAAGCGAACTAAGCAATCTAATTGTTACTTAGCGTGCACGCGTGTAAGATATTCTATTAAAAAAGAAAAATGATCAAAAATGATCACGAAAAAAAAAGAAGAAAAAAAAAAATCATAAAATTCGATTAACGTAGCTTCTTTCCCATGATCTAAATTTCATAATCGTTTAATATTCTTCTGTTCGATTACAACATTACATTGTCGACGATATTACAACACACATCATACCACTTAATTGCTAACATGATAACATGATGCTACAACTAAATTCAGATTTTAATTATCATACTTCTCTTTTGATCATCCGACTGACTATCACAGATCGTGATAACTCACGAGTAAATACATGCATGTTGTTATATTATCCATTGCTATATACTAAACGTGCAACCGACGGAAGAAACTTTGTTTCCGCTCTTCGAAATGGCTTCAACATCATCGTTTCCACAGTATTATCCTGTCTATGACAACAAGTTAGAAACTTCGTTTTATGCGATTGATTTTTAGTATTAGTGACATAATTAAAAAACAAATAATATCGTACGATGTCTATATAAATTTTAATTTGACATTTATATCCGGTATTGATTTACATAACTGGTAATATTATATTATATATTATAATAATTGATATAATGTTAGAACGTGTAATTATTTAGTAATAAAGTATATATCATTTTCACTATTAACTATGTATATATATATATATGTCAATAAATATAATTATCTATATACAATATTACACATACTATACGATATATAGATAAACGAAAATTCGTAAAAAACGAGTAATTATAAAAATAAATAAATAAATAAATAAATAAATAAATAAATAATAATAATAAAAAAAAATCTCGTAAAACATTTTTAACGGGCCAATATTTTTCATCGTAAAAAATCATCTTCGATCGACCGATAAATAAGAAAATAAGATAAAAAGAAATTTCACGCGTTGAGAGCAAACACGAAAAACGTCGCCGCTCGCTCGGTTATTTCTACACAAATTGCAGGAAATACTCGAAAAGATGAAAAGAAAAGAAAAGAAACGAAGAAAAAAGAAAAAAGAAAAAAGAAAAGATAAAAGAATAGAAAAGAAGATATGTAAAAGAATGCTTCCTTTCGGAAACAAATATTGAAAGTGCCGACTATGAATAATACCAACGTGACTTTACGATTAACTTAACTTCGAGATATATCGATATTCAATGCATGAATATAAAACTTATATACTGAAAAAACATGGCTATTAATCTTTCGATTGTTAATGCTAAACTACTGTATATAAAAGAGAGATAGACAGATAGATAAATAGATAAAGAAAGACAGAGAGAAATATAGAATATAAAAAAAAAAACACTATTGTTGAAATAAGATCTTTTAATTCACCTCACGAAACACGAATATATATATATATATATATGTAATTTGATAGCTCGAAGGGATTGGTCGAGTAATTTACGAGAACGAGATATCGATTGTTAGAAAGTACTTCGGTCTTTTAACGTATAACGTCAATCACGAAGAACATCGAAAGAGAGAAACAGAGAGATATTTTCATGGTGTTTTTCTTCTTCCTTTTCTTTGCTTTTTCTTTTTCCTTTTTTCTTTTTTTTTTTACTTTCTTTCTTTCTACGTCTGATATTCCATTTTAATAACGAGCAACGACGGCAAATCGATCGTTTTCTTTCAATACTGCGTGTGTGTTACTTGTCGATGGCATGGCAGCACGTACAAATAAAAAAAAAAAAAGAAAAAAAATAGAGAAGTAAAAAAAAATAGAAAATGAAATAGAGAAAAAAAGAAAAAAAAGAAGAGAGAAAAAAAGTAATAATAACGTGTGTATTCGGTTCGAATATAAAGTTCGGACACGTTTCGTTGAGTTACTCTCTCTTTCTCTCTCTCTCTCTCTCCCTCTCTCAACAATGATGAAATATCTAGAGATATTTCATCGTCCAAATCTCATCCTACCAAATCCCGAAAGTTTATATATATATAACCAAAAAAAAAAAAAAAAGATAAATAAATAAAAAAAAAATAAAGTTAGATACATATACATATAAACTATGTACATATTTCGTTCTCTTTTTATCAAACATTTCTATCCGTTGGGACGCAGAAAATTATTTCCTCCTCTATTATCGTGTTAAATCATTTTACGGATTATTACGAGTACGCTAATAATATTATAATACATAAACATAACTGTCGAGTTAAAAACATGATAAACGTGCAAATAAAAATGTACGATTCAATTAAACGAAAGATTTTTCTTTTTCTTTTTAGTTCTTTTTTTTATGATGCATTAAATATAAGATCTGATTGAGGTAATTAGATACATTTCCTTTTTCGTCTACCATGTTTATGGTTTCTCGTTTTTCATGAATATTTATATGTCGTTTTATTCTAAACTAATCGATTACTATCGAGTATATAAATTCTCGATCGTAAAAATTCTTTATCGATATATTTCTCCCCATAACGTTATAACCAAACGTTTTTTTTTATATATCTAACGCGTCTCTTATTGCTTATTTATTATATATATATATGTATTTATTTATTTATTTATTATGTCGTAACTTATACTCTAAATTTATAATTAACGATCGAATAAAAATAATCGAACGAATCCAGCATCGATATAATTATATTACTTTTCAAAAAGGTTCTAGTATAATATTTAATATCCTTCGCTTATAATTATGTCTCATTCTTCATTCAACATAAATACTTCAAATCGTTTCTATTCCAAACTCATTTGTTACCAACTAATTTAATTATCGGCGATAGAAAAAAGAGAAAAATAAAAAACAAATAAAAAAAATTATAATAAATAATAATAATAAAAGAGGTTTCGTTAAAACGATAGCATCATACATAATGTACGAGGTAATTAATAAAACGTTTCTTACTAAAACGTATATCTACTAAATATTTATTAATCATAAATATTTAAACGAACGATTAGATTCATTATTAAATAATAATAAAAAATAATTGACGTGATACGATCTAGGATAACAGATCTCTCTCTCTCTCTCTCTCTCTCTCTGATTTATAAGTACGTATCCCATACGTAAAATAGAAATTTCATTCATTTTAATCCTTCATGCGTACTGGAAATAATTTCAGGAAAAACTTTTTAAATATTTCAATGGCCGCAGAGAAACCCTCGGCGTTTCGGGCACAGCCTCGAAATGCGAATAGTTAAAGAGAAGAAACACAAACTGGACTACTTCCAGGATCGTATTAAAAAAGTATCTTTCCTTTATGGAGTATTTGCGTTGCTATATAGTACGTAATTGCTAAGAAAAGGGCACCACAGTGCCGTCGTACATTTTCTATTTCTTATACTTCTTCTACGTATCAACGAAAATATTACGGAGAAAAAAAAAAGAGAAAAAAGAAAAAAAAAAAGAGAGTACATGAAAGTGTAAAAACATATTTTAACTATATCATATCGTATATATGATATAAATAATATTAAATATATCCGATTAAAGATCGAATAATATATACATAAATTGGATATTGACTATGGATTTGTAAAACATGGTTCTCTTATATATCATACGTACCTAATAATAAAATAATATAAAATAAAATAATAATAGTAGCAATAATAAAATGTTTCTCTTACGAAGACAATAAAAATACACACAAAGTTTCTTTGCGTTCTTACCACGAAGAAAAAAGAAAAAAGGAAGTGGTACTCGTAAAGCCGATTTCACGAGCTGTTAAATACTACACGATATAAATTTCGTATATCCGATGCGTGCCTCAACGTTGCGAGCAAAATACGTGGATAACGGAGCCAAAAAAAAAAAGAAAGAAAGAGAGGAGAAAAAGGAAAAAAAAAACGTGGCAACGACTCGTTGAAAATTCACGATTTCGAGTTGTACCGAACATGGGATAGTGAAAGAGAGAGAGAAAGAGAGAGAGAGAGAGAAAAAGAGAGAGAAAGCGAGAATGAACACTATCCTCTTCTTTCTCCTCCTCTTCCTATATTCGTCACAAACAATTAGCGTTTCAATTCGTAGAAAAATAATATCATATTGTCTCGTATATTCCAATGTGATTTTCTTTCGTCGATCTTGTTTCGCTTTGCATATATGTCGCCATGATGACGACGATGAAAAAAAAAAAAAAAAAATTGCTTGGGAAAGATTCGATCGAATTTCTAACAAAGTAATTAAAATAATAACGCCCTGTTAATTTTATAACGAAGATAAAACTAATCCTAAAACTAATTTTCGTTTCGGTATACGACGACGATAATCGATAAATACTATTTTCGAAATCTCTACGTATGTGTGTAAATCATTATTCGAGAATAGAACAAATGCGTAATGATTGCGTGACGAGAACGTTTGGAAAATGGCGAACAAAATATATGTATAATATATATATATATATATATGTTATACATATATAATACACAATGTATATAATATATATTATAATATAAAAATATATATATATATATTTATACATATTTATACGTATAAAGGATTATTACATTACTTACAAGGGACAAATTCATCCATTGTCGAATTTTCTAATCGGGACGACGACGGCGAATGGACGACCAAAAATTCCTCTTCTTTTTATCACAAAACTTACACCAACACAATTAATTTATAATTAACACTTTCACAATAAATACACTTCCTTTTTCCACAAATAGGCGAATTGAAATTATCTCACAATAAATAACACTTTCCTTTTATTCAATAATACACAATTAAATTAACACGCGATAAATCGATACGCAGAAAATTAACACACAATAAATTAACGCACACTACATTAATACGCACTAAATTAATACACATTAAATTAACCGACGCGGAGACGTTTACCGAAGAAAGGCCCAAAGTAATCTCAAGGACCTCGCGAGATACTTCGTCGTTAACCGTTGCCCTCTCCCCTCCCCCTCTACCCCTCTCGCCCATCGAAAATTTGTCGATCGATGCTATTGGTCGATGACCGTATTAATACGCCAACGGACCGCGGAGTAACACCTCTCGTTAAAACCGTTGTTCCTAAAACGCCCGATCGATGTTCATCTACGCCATACGCGAAATAGACCCACCTATGAATAATATTTATTATTTAGTAATTGTTATCGCAAGTTCGTTAATGACTAATAGATATATATACATAAATACATTAATATTTATTATTTGATTCTTGGAAGGAACTTTTATAAAATACTAAGGAAGGACGATCGTCCTTTGTAATATTTTCTTATTATTTTCCGTTACAATTGGTACGCACGTACGTATGTAAAACACGCGTCGATGATGTACATGTATGTGTTCTCGATCTTCTTTGTCGTCGTGTGACCTTCGGTTGAGTTACGACGGTTACGAAATAATAATAGTGGGGGATATGTAGCTAAGGGAAGAGATCGTGATTCTAGATTTTTCTTCTCACATTCGTTATTGTAAACTCTCTTGGTGCGGAACGTTTGCAAAAGTCGTTGGTAATTTCTTCGAGTAATTAGAAGGTTAAAAGCGAGTTTTATTCAGGTATGTTAAACATTTATAACGCATAATAATCAACGCATTCTTATTACGCATTTAAGGATAATTTTATAATATTACGTATTAGACAAATTTATATCGAGAATTTCGTCGAAATTAACCTTACTTTTCTCGAACTTTCTCAAGGGAAATTTGACGAAAATGTTGAAAGAAAGTAAATTAGCGAAACGTATCGAAACTCGTCGTAAACTTATAACTTGTATATTCGTTTTTCTTTTTTCTTTTTTTATTAGGTTAAGATTATTATTACTATTATTATTATTATTATTATTATTACTATTATTAGAAAAATAGAATACAAAGAATATTCTACGAAAATTAAGTCGAAATTAAGCATACTTTTCTCGTAATCTTTTTCATAGAAAATTTGTCGGAAATGTTGGAAGAAATTTCGAATTGCTAAACGTAGCGAGTTCTTATATGTTATATCGTAAATTTATATAACGTATTTGTTACGTCATGAACATTATTATTACTATTGTTAGAAGAATTATTTTTATAAGATATTCTCTACGAAAATTACGTCCACGTTAATCGATTTACCTCTTCTCGAACTTCTTCGAGAAAAATTGAACGAAAATTTTGGGAGAAGGCAAATTAAAAAAAAAATAATAATAATAAAAAAGAACAAAAAAGTCAAATTATTATTATTATTATTATTATTATTATTAAAATTATTAAAATTATTAAAATTATCTGTAAAGGAATTTTTCGAAAATTACGAGGTCCAAGACGACTTGGTACATCCCGAACATTTTTGTTCTCTCTTCAAAGAAAATAATTCGTCGAAAATGTTGGAAGAAAGCAAATTGGTTAAACTTATGGCGTGTCGTCGTAAACTTTATCTTACTTTTTCTCTCGTTTATAGTAGATTCGCATATAAGCGGGCAAAGGTAAATGTGACTATCATAAAGTTTGGTCATAGCGTAGACCACGTATATTCCGTGTAACATAATCTCACATTGGTCGCTTATATGTGTAAGCTCTTGTATTAACACACTTACTATACCAACTTAATATATTGTGCAAGCAACTACTAACACTCGTTTATCAAATTCGTATATAATGCGTGTATATGTATAGATGAGTATAGCTTAAGGTATTTCTACGTATGCGTGTGCATATGTACACGAAGAACGACAAACGTTGCACTTAACCAAATTTGAGCAATAATATTAAACGTAATAGTTTCTCATATATGTCCTAATATACTATTTAATCCCCACAGAAATGTTAAAATGCTCGCAAGAATTCAATTGTTACGCACGTACATACACACACATACACGCGTGTACGTAATACAAAAAAACGTATGAGAGATGCAAAATTTAAAGTCCATTTTTGCACGATAACTCGTTATTACTTTCACGATAATAGTAATTTCCTTAGGAAAACGTATAATTATTTTTTTTTTCATATCCGATCCTTTAAGAGAAATTCAGAAGGA
Organism: Vespula pensylvanica; assembly: GCF_014466175.1. NCBI lineage: Eukaryota > Metazoa > Arthropoda > Insecta > Hymenoptera > Vespidae > Vespula > Vespula pensylvanica. The sequence continues at coordinate 3,913,226 of NC_057693.1, forward strand.
GGTACTGAAGGAAAATCGAGTTGGTTCGTTGATACGTAGTCATGAAAAAAAAGGAAAAAAAAAGAAGAAGGAAGAAAGAAAAAAAAGGAACTTAGGAAAAAGCGAAGTCGTTAAATTTCAATTTGTTCCATTTTCCATTTTCTTTGACAAGCGCAATTTTGATTCGTGAAATCTCATCCTTTTGAAATTCTCTTCTACAGTCTCTCTCTCTCTCTCTTTCTCTTGCGAGTGTGCGCGATGTAATTTTCTCTCTCTCTCTCTCTCTCTCTCTCTCTCTTGCTTTTTTTTTTCTTTTTTTCATCTTATAAAAATGTTCAATTTTCGTGCACTCTTATGACTCATTTTTATGAACGTTTTATGTTATAAGGAACTTATAGGACGTTGATAAAGAACGCAAAGTAACAAAGAAATAACCCTTTTATATAGTATGTACTAGAAGAGTCAGGAACTTTGAGTAGATGAAGTTGCTTGGTTCGCGGAGTTTAATAATCTGTTTTATCGATAGGATAATTGAAAGACCACTTTACTATGTTCGATTCGAAGAGAAGGACGAGAGGAGAATGGTGATGGAGATTAAGGTGGAGAAGGGGGAGAGAATGAAGAGGAGGAGGAGGAGGAGGAGGAAGTGGAAGTGGTGGTGGTGGTGGTGGAGAAGGTGGAAGAGATGGCGAACTGGTGAGAGAGAGGGGGATGGTTGGTTCGTAAACGCATTATAGACACTTCTGAATGCAATTAGAGCCCGGAATCGTCGAAGGACTTTGAGAGAGATAGATAGATAGAGAGAGAGAGAGAGAGAGAGAGAGAGAGAGAGAGAGAGAGAGAGAGAGAGAGAGAGAAAGTTTTGGTCACGTTCGATAATCCGAAACCGACTTCAACGTTCGACAATTTCCGACTTTTGCTTTGCTTCTTTCTTAACAAACAATCTTTCTCTCTCTCTCTCTCTCTCTCTCTCTCTCTCTCTCTCTCTCTCTCTCTGTCTATCTCTCTGTCTGTCTATCTTCTCTTCTTTTTTATATTATATTTACGTTAGAAATCCTATAAGCTCTTTCGCATTTCTTTGTATAGAAAGCGCGTTTGTTTGTCGTACAATTTTTTTTCTCCTCTTAATAAATATCGTAGAGAAGTAGAAACAAAAAATAAATAAATAAATAAATAAATAAATATGATATAATCAATCAATAAATCGATATAATCATAAAGAAATAAAAAATAAAAAAGTGAATGAAAAATTAAAAAAAAAAAAAAAGGAGAAAGAAACTTACGTAGTAACGACGAAGAATATCTCAAAAAGAAACAATTAATTTTCTTACAGTTGAACTCTCAGCTTACAGTTGAAAGAATTTGTTGCGTTTTCCCTGTATTACACGTTATTTATGTATATATGTATGTATGTATGTATGTATATAGGTAGGTAGGTAGGTAGGTATATCCAATAACGCGGTAACGACCGTAAAGTTCGTAAAGAGCAAAGGCAAAAAGCCTCAACTGACATTGAAGTTATACATACGCTTCTAATGTGGCATCTCCTTCTCCGACATTGTTTACACGACAAGAAGGGTTTTGCCCGGCTGCTTTTCAGGGTAAAACGACCTCTCTCTCTCTCTCTCTCTCTCTCTCTCTCTCTCTCTCTCTCTCTCTCTCTCTCTCTCTCTCTCTCTCTGTCTTTCTACTCTACTAGTTTATTCTCTCTTTATTGCTCTTACGAAGGAAGCAAGAGCACAGGCCAAAGTTATTGCGAGACCCACAATTCACCTGTGCACGAAAATCTCTTAATCTAAGCTTACAATCGCATTGAATGAATTACGTTGGTGAAATTCTATAACCACGTAGTCACCACAGCAATTCATTGATACATACATACACACATACATACACACATACATACACACATACATATATATATATATATATATATATATATATATATATATATATATATATATAGAAAGGGGTTTAGTTCAAAGGGTTCGTCAAATCTCACTAAAGTATTACGAAGAATGATTTTTATCTTTACGAGGTCATATTTCGTAAGCGTAAAAATAGCCAAGTTAGATAAATGAAATGGAAGGTTATCGTTTATCATTGTTGCTATTGTTTTTGTTATTGTTGTTGATATTATCGGGGCAAGTTGAAATAGATAAAGTACTGCGTAGTTGCTAGTTTTCGATTAAAAAGTCGATCAACGATTTCACGTTTACTTTAAAACGAGTTTAAACTGACCGATTGGTTTTACTTATTGTTAACGTTAAACGGGATTGCTACGATGCTGAAATAAAACGCTTACGAAATGGAAGGTAACGTCGAGCAGGAAAGTTCTATCTGTCTAAAAGCTTACAATGGTTTTTACGAGTCCCTGAAAACATTAACGTCGCTAAGTCGTTAACTCGATGTCCTTTTTCTATTTCTCTTTTCTCTTCTCTCTCTCTCTCTCTCTCTCTTTCTCTCTCTCTGTGCCTCTCTCTTTTTCTATCTCTAATTCCGAACGTTTTCTAGCAAAGAGTTGTTATACATAAATTTAACGACGTCAGAATAAAACCATGTCGTGCGTTTGAATTCTACCTGAGAATAACAATAATCAATTTCGCACGAACGCTTGAATATTTAATAGTTTGTCGTAAAGACTAGTTTAAACGTTCGATCGTTTAATTATAAGCTCGATCGTACATGACGATGATGATGATGATGATGATAATGATGATGACGATAATGATAATAATAATAATAATAATAATAATAATAATAATAATAATAATAATCGACGAAATAAATTAAAAATGTAAAACTATATCGTAGAAAATATTTTACATATCTCATCTACCTACTTACCCGGTTATTTTAGTTAAGTAATATATTATAGATATATTTTAATGAATTCGTTTATACAAAAATGGCGTCAGTATGTACAGTGTGTGTATATAAGCGTGTACTTGTATGTTTCAGGCCTCGTTTTACTCGACAGCACTGAAAACCTTGATCTCCGTGTCTACTGTGATACTGCTTGGCCTCATATTTGCTTACCATGCCTTAGAAGTTCAGGTTTGTATAAAAATATAAGGCGAGCTTAGGGCAACTTAATATATATATATATATATATTTCTATCTTTCTCTTGTACATTATAGCGTGCGCGTAAACAATCGTGCAGGCTGAACGCTTGCTCAGTTTAGAATTATGAGCGTTTGCGTCCGATGCAGCTACGTTTAACGAACGTATTCGCGTAGCTGCCTCGCGTAAAAGGATTATATTCACGTGAGTAGATTCTAGTAGACGAGAAAAACAGTTTATATCGAAATGTCACGCTAAGGAAAATTATTCAACGAGAAATATGATCCTCGATAATATCTCGAATAAGTCAGCCATTAGGACCTATTTCCGAATTTAATCAAAAGATACCCCCTTGGTTATCGTCACTTTTCTTTTAATCTTTGACATAGGAACTCGAGAGAATTAAATATATAAAAAAAAAAGAAAAAAGGAGAAAGGAATCTTGAGAACGTTTAGAATCGAAAGATACTACTCTCTCGATGTAACTCCCCATTCGACCTTCTTGCGATGATGTTAGAGTAGTACCTAAACCCTTTTCACTAGTCACTCTTGACAAACTTCCGTTCGTTTCCGGTGGAATATTAAAGAGCCATCAAACCGAGACACCTACTTTAGAAACAGAGATTCTCAAACTTAGAAAATCCATTCGACGAGTGACAAGACCCATTTTCTTCTCTTAAATATTCAGAGTTTGCAATATTTCCTAAGGATTAAACGATTCGGTCTAGTTGATATTATATCTTGTTTTTTTTTTCTCTTTTTCTTTTTCTTTTTTTTTTTTTTTTCTTTCAATCTCGTACATATAAAGGACACGATATATTGTAAGTCAAGTTATAATCGAGATTAATTGCAATCTTTAAGAGAGTTAACATTTTTATTTTATATATATATATATTTTTTTTATACTTTGCTATTCTTTCTCTATTTTTCTTCTCTCTATATTTTTTCATTTCCTTTTTATTACCATTCGATTTTCGATATCCTTTAACAACGATATCGATATTCCGGTTACCCTATAAATTGTCTTCAAAGCTTAGAGTTATTGTGTGTCTGTCGTTGATACAATGCCACGACGATATAAAATTTCGACTGGAATTAAACGAGACCGTAGAAATATTCCTCGTACGTCGGTTTATAATATAGCTATCTTTCGTAAACAAACGAAGGAATATATATTAGTGATAGTAAATATTTTTATTAGAATAATTTATCTACACTTTTGTTGAAATTATTCGAAAAATTTTTCTTTCAAAATCATTAACGATATCGATTACAAAATCTTATTATTTTACAATAAAATCTTACAACATTGCAAATTTGTTTAAAACGATTGATTGTTTGCGAAGTACTATATATATATATATATATATATATATATATATATATATGCGTGTGTATATATTCGTAGATATATACAGATATATTCTAGAACACGACAGGAGTAATCAGGGAGGACATAACATTGGTCGTGCGTCTATTTTACGGCTATTGCGTTAAAACAAAGCATGTGTGTACTCGTGTGTGTATACATATATATACACATATACATAGGTATTATATATGAATACACCAAGGTTGATAGAGGTATATACAGATGAATAGTCAAATTCGTAACTCCGATGTCACATAGCTTTAACATTTCTGTAGGTTATAACTTTCCTCTATCTGCACTTCAATACCTACGATAATATCTAAAATTTCATAGTTGAATTCGTTCATTGAATCGATTACTTATTAATTTAATTCGATAAAACATTCAGTCATTTTACAGCCGAAATCATTCAATCATTGAACATATTAATGTTATATTTTTCTATCACAGATGAAACATTTTATTTAAATTAATATTGAAAATAGTAATCGTCGTCGTGTTTTTGTTATTACAATTATTTCCCTATTTTTTACACACACACACACACACACACACACATATATATATATATGTAAAAAAAAAAATGATCCTATTTAATACGATTCGATAGAGATTTATTCGTTTACACTTCACTTTGTAACTTGTAGACATGGCGACTCCTTGCTCCAAAGTTAAATTTCCAATTAATTCTCCTTTGCGTGTGAAACCCTTTTCGTACTCTCTACAGGATTCAGGAGGGGCACGTCAAAGGGGAATTAAGTTTGTCGGAATCTCGGCGTATCATCGATGAAATCCATGAGTCTCTGTGAGAGAAGATACGCGTGTATATATGTATATATACATATATGTGCGTATGTCGTGATAACTACGCGAGATCTCTCGCATCTCTCATGCTAATTACGAGTAATATAGAGGAGTGATAACACTAGACCGTCTCTCTTCCCGAATTCCCTTCGAATTGGACGACATTTTGCGGGCTGGACAGAACATTGGTATCAGGAGAATGCTTCGTCCTTCGTAGATTATGTAGAGGTAATCTGTCTCTGTCTCTCTCTCTCTCTCTCTCTCTCTCTCTCTCTCTCTCTCTCTCTCTCTCTCTCTCTCTCTCTCTCTCTCTCTCTCTCTCCCTCTGTGTGTGTCTCATTATCTTTCCGTATGTCTCTCTCTCTTCTTTTGCATATAATATAGGTATATTATCGTTTAATCGAGGACAGAAATACTTCTTCAACCTTTCAATGAATTTTTAAACTCGATTTATTCGAAAATTAATTGTAAGTTATAAATGAAGAAATTTTGTTCCGTAGATATTTTTTTTTCTTTTTCTATTTCTTTTTTCTTCTTCTCATGAAGAAGAATTATATCGTGTTTGCTTGTATGTGTTATTCGATTGGATTCTGATATATGATAGGAACGATACGATAATATAATTAAGATATGATTATTTTAAGTATTATGTCTCAGATAATATCTATACATTAGAATTATACATATCATAATATTTATTTTGTATGTTATATACTTAATTTTACTAGGTATATTTATATACTAGATATAATTATACTATATATATATATACTAGATATAATTATACTATATATATATATACACACACACACACACATAGTAATTATTGTTTATTTTGTATATCATTGTTTAGAATTAAAGACAGCAAGAATTTTTCAAAGATCGTAAAGCAAAAATAGGGCATAATTTATCGCATTTTTAAAGATTAAAATTATATTTCCACATCGTGCTTTAATTAATCTCGTTAATATCGTTTATTACTTATTTTCATTCGAAAAGATTGAGAATCAGATTGAGAATCACTGAAAGGGGGTGATACGGGAAATCAACTCGAGTATCAATATTTAAGTTGAAGCTTAAACGCTTTGGGTAAAAGGAGCTTCGAAGCATATATTATGAAGCTCAATTTGCTATTACCTATCTCTATCTTATTAAAGGTAAGCTTTCTATTATAAATGGGCAGAAAGAAATAGTAATTAATTAATTAATCGTCGATAAGAATATTTACGTTAAAAGAGACGATTTTTTTTTTATTCTTCGTTTGATTTCTTTTATTTATTTTTTTTTATTTTTTTTTTCTGAATAAAATCTATGTAAATTTTCTTTTCATTATTTATTATACACACGGGTGAGTATTCAACGGTAAGATGTAAATTCTCTTTGGTAATGTAGAACAAGCTTGCTAACAATGGCAGTTAAATATTATCTCCTTGTTAAGTAGAACGAACTTACACGTTGAGCTTTACACGGCCGTGCTTCTCCGATTTTTAAAAGTATCTATTTACCTTTTTAATTTCAGCCAATAATTCGATTTAAAAATTTTTAAATCTTTAAAACGAATGAACTCTCGGTATAATTTTTTTTATCGGTAACCTATTTATAAAAGAACAATGTCGAAATTAGTAACAAGTGTGACATGAGTTAAATGAATAGAAAAAAAAAGAAAGAAAGAAAGAAAGAGATCTCGAATGATTCACGAATGCGAACAAGTTTGCGAGATAACGTGATTTTTATTTGAAATCTTATTTTTAAAAAGTATTTCCTTCGTAATATTTTACAATTGTAAATAAGAAACGAACGATAGTAACATTTGTAACGAATGTAAAAGTGAGTGAAATAAATAAATAAAAAGAAAAGGAATAAATAAGAAAGAAACAGAGGGAAGAAAAATCTCTAGTTTGATTATAAAAAAAAA